>NC_045734.1:17372188-17372300 GCF_008692095.1 Etheostoma spectabile
CAATAAACCTCATTTATAGGAAATTATACTTAATGTTTGAGTTAGAAATTAGAAATTATTTCGAATAAAATTAAATGAATGTATGTTGATGGATAATCACAGACTGGAACAT
>NC_045734.1:17372310-17372425 GCF_008692095.1 Etheostoma spectabile
ACTTTTACTCAATACTATTTCAAAACCACTTCAATTTTTTTTCTTCAAATGTTATAAAATTGAATAAGATACCCCAAAATTATTGAAAGTTGAGATTTGTACTCGCCAAAGAGCG
>NC_045734.1:17372435-17377897 GCF_008692095.1 Etheostoma spectabile
TCAATCATGTTATTTTGGGTAATTAAGCAGAACAGTGATATAGGAAACGGGTCAATTTGACCCGAGGACAACATAAGGGCAGTGTACCTGAGTTGACTTTTTATGAGGCAATGACAGCAAACAACTTACAGTCGAGTTACAAATGTCCTCCACTTTGCCACAGACTGTCAAGCTGACTGAGGCTATATTTGCTTACCACTTTGCTAATATACCAATCTACCAATCGTCTACTGTACGTTAAACAGGACCACGAGGCAAATGCCTAATGACAAATACAGACACCAGCAGACAGTGTGAGTCAAACCACCACAAGTTCATTTACCCCTTACCTTCTAATAAACAAAGCAATCACCGACAGTCAGAGACACAATTATGAGGTAATTATGCAAAATAACAGATTTTCTCTCTCCACCTTCCATGCTTGTTTCATGCGGGTACCCCCACAGATTACAACAACTCCCATCAACCCCTCCTTTCCTTTGTGACTGTTAGCACCCTGCTCTCTCAAAACACATTCATGCTCACGTGTACTTACACAACACAGAGTATACACATGGATACACAAGCCCAAAAATACACACAGATTTATGCAAAAGGTTATTCATGCGAGTGAGCACTCCCTCGCTCACACACAGAGTCATCCCTCTCCCTGCGAGAGATCGTCTTAATTAGCAGCCAAGTCGTCTCATGGCAACACACTCGTCAATCTCCCTCTATGTTGCCTTGTACTAATTAATGGATTTAAATGGGAGTGTGTATAGCGGAATGAAACCGGGCGCGAGTTCTTGTCTCTGAACCACCCCCCTATAAACCAATCTTTCTACCTCACACTTCCTAATTTTCTCTCTATAAATCCCTCACTCCATCCCTCCTTTTCCACTTTCCACTCTCCTAACCTCCAACTCTCCTACCCTCCATTGCAACTGCTGACTTCTTTGATTACAGTCATCAACACAGGCAGACTCTTCACCCTGCCAACTGGCAAGCCACTGTGCCCCTGTGCTCACATGGCTTGTTGGCATGGGCAGTGCCACTCATTTCACAACATGGTCATTATCATGGGCAGCTCCACGGGGACGGATTACGCTAAATATGTAAATGAGAATAATGTTGAAAGGGTCATCGCTAGAAGGAAAAGGGAGTGTTGCAGAGAAAGCTGCGTCCTGATGTCAAAGCCGCAAAATTACAATTTTGTCGGTGGAACATCTCAGAATCAAGCTAAGCCAACAGCCATGGGATAATGGGTAACTGAAAAAATTGAATCTCATTTCCATAAAAATGAAATTTACAACATTTGTCTGAGTGACAATTGTTTATTTCATGGACAGTCCTGCCTACAGCAGTTTCAGACCGGGCAATATCTTTGTTTTTGCAGACAATGAATGAATCTCTTTTGGCTGCCATAAATTTTGTGGAGATGATGTAGAAATCAAACCTTTGCCTTTCCCACCCACCATTTACATGTTTGAAAGAAAAATAGAAAACTTAATGTAGAGAGGAGCACAATCCGGACATAATGCTGCAATCAGTCTCAGTGGAGGCAGACTTAGGAGCCTTTAAGGGATAATTCATGTCCAATTAATGTTAGATGGAAAAGTAGATTCCCCATAATTCTCTGCTTCAGTCTGAGAGGCATCATGGAAGGTCCTCGTTTTGAGCAAAAGTGTAGCTGCTGGCTCTTGAAACCTGCCCTCAAGGCCTCTCTCTCCACTACTGCTCAATTACAGCCAGGAATGATGAAGCAGCTTATATAGTAACCAGGCTATAGATCTGCAGGCCTACCCTTATCTGTACAATGATAGGCCAGATCTAATCTCCAACCTCGTTTCCCTCAGGCAGTTGCCAGTGGGTTGCGTTTGGAAACGAGCTGTTACACCTGAATGAGAGCGACAGCAAAATGGCACAATAAGGGTTTCACTGATGTGTGAGTGATTATGTGTTTTGTTTGTTTAGGGGGAGGCATGGATACGTTGTCTCAAACTGAGCCTGAATGCAGCAACAGGTTTCAGTATGTGCAATAAGTGAGGATACAGTCCATCTCTGGGGGACTCAGGAGAGCCTGTTGTCTTTGGATTCCATCAGCCTGGCTCATTTTACAACTCCTCCTTTTCTTCTTCTTTTTTTTTTCTTCTTCACAGTTAAATAATAATTCCAATATAATACAACTTGGGACAAATTTTCGTAGTTTAGGCCATAATCCTTGTCGGTAATGATAACATTGTATGAATCAAGTTAATTAGATGAAATCTGAAGTCACATGATCAGACAATTTTGAACAAACAGCCAGGTTAGCTAACCTTATTTATGAAAGACAATGAATTAAATGGTTACCCAAACTGTCCAAACATCTATCACTGTTTCAACGTTGATCGATCAACTATAGCCACTCATCTGTATTTGTGTTTCTGTGAGCAATAAGGGATTATTATTACCAACATTACATGTATGCTCACTTTAACTGATGTAGTAGTAGATAGTTTGTAGACAACCTTATGTGAGGTATATATTAAGCACGAGGTTAACAAATCTAACAGACATACACACCTTCACACACCCTGTGATAAACAAGGTCTATGAATATAAGACCCAAGTTGGGTAACTAACTATGTAGGGGTAAGTAATCATGCTATTTAACACGACACAATTAAATATTTTAATCAATTGACAGCCCTAATGTCTATTTGTATATGAACATTGGGATGAAATCTGCTTTTAACCATTAATGTTCTTATTGTACATTTTTTGTGTTCCTTAACAAAAGATACATGTAAAAAAAAAGAAAGAAACCAAAGTTGACTGTCAGTAGAAACGGAGCGCAGACTTTGTTGCTCTATAATAACGTCAACAGCCTCTAAAGTCATTTAAAAGAGTGAAAGGTAAAAAGAGCTAATAAAGCAACAGATGGAGTGGCCAAAACAGAAATATAAGAGGATGATGAAATCAAATAAGAGTGCAGGAGTGAGGATTAGTATCTGAGAGGACTATAGAAGGACAAGCTGAAGGCACATTGTAAGGCCATTTTGCTCACAGTGATCCAATAGGAGGTTGTGAAACTCTTAGGAGCCCCCTGGCTCTCAATCACGGCTCAGGGTGCCCGTTTTTCACAGCGGGTAGCTAATTCCGCTTTTATCCCCAAGTAATATTGGTCTTATCGCTCGCACCACTGCATCCATGCCGAGACTCAGTGAACAACCGGGGGGAAGCAAGTCAAGGCAGGTGCTGGTGGAATGTCAGCTTGTTGGAACTGATTGCGGCCACCGAGCTGTTACACAGAAATACACACACACACACACACACACACACACACACACACACACACACACACAAGAGAGAAACAAACTCCCCCAGGTCCTGCTCACTCAAGCCCCTTCTTAGACCACCAATATTGAGAGATGCACCAAAATTGCCTCAGTGTTACATCCTACAATATTCTCCCACTCACACACACACACACACACAGAGAGAGAGAGTAACAAACTCCCCTAGGTCCTGCTCACTCAAGCCCCTTCTTAGACCACCAATATTGAGAGGGACCAAATTGCCTCAGTGTTACATCTACAATATCTCACACACCCCACAACAACCCACACACACACACACACACACACACACACACACACACACACCCACCACACACACACACACACACCACCCAGGTTTAGGGAAAAACCATTTCGCCCACCCCTTCTCCCTCTGACTATTTTCACTTTTCCCCACATTTTCTCATTCCACTTCTAAATTACAAGTGAGACCTGGGGCTCCCCTTGTGCTCCCTTCCCTCTCCCAACCCACTCTCCTCACCCAGAGGATAGGGTCTTTCTCTGTCAGTAAACAAGGTGCAGATGTCAGAGAATACAGTAGCCTGGTAATGTGCTCCACTGCTATACCATACCATACATCACTATGTGAAGGTCTCACCTAGCCTTGCAAAGTCTCTCTCTCTCTCTCATTAAAAGCTAAATGCCACTGATAGGTTGATTCTGCAGACAATGAATTCATATTGCCTGCTGTGCAAAACATTGAGCTTAAGACACTACACTTCCCATCACATTCCTATCAAACTGGGGGCATTTCCCCTTATGGTATCTGTGCTGTGTTAATGAAGATATATGGTGCAGGTACAGTGATGACATTTTCATGGGCAGCAGATAACTTCCATCTGTCCCGAGACTTTAGTTTCTACCACGGTTGTCAGCTCAATGATTTGGCAAGTCCATAGTTTTGGACACTACGAGAAACAGGTAGTGAAGAGTGCAGGAAAATGAGCTCTGTGTGCTGTCAGATAGAAAACTCTGCAAGTTGTGACAAAATGATTGTGACAAGATGATTTTATGTTATTGTTTTTTGGCACTTATCAGATGGCCGTGACACATAAATAAATAAATAAATAAATAAACCCCCTTCAACCAAGGGGAATTCTGTTTATTACAAAGTGGGTCTTATTTTTCATTGTTTTGGCCCTCATGTTATTAGAACATTTTACTCACCAATGTAATTGCTGACATGCATGAATTCGGCAACATCATATTGCGTCAACGAAGTCAAACGCCACTTTAAGCTCTCAAAATGGTCTGTGCGCACTGTGTGTAACAACTAATGAGTTACTCACCCAATACACGCTTTGGTCTGTGCCTGAGTTGCCATTGCACTCACAATGTACTTAATGCAAAGGACCAATCTACAGCAATAAACTGGAAAACCAATGTAGAAGAAGAAAGCAGGCCAGCCACAAACAACCTTTTTTGTTATAACTTTTACAGTGATTTTATGTCACCATATAGCATTTTGTTGTTTTCTATTGCCTCCTTGTTATTAGCATCATTGTTATCAGATTTGTTTTTAAAATGTTATCAGCATTTTTATGATACAATACTTTTAAAACAGTGCCTGAACTGAAAGATTTTATATTTTATATATATATATATATATATATATATACACTCAATTTTTATTTAAAAAAGGAACACTTTACACTGTTTAGCTGTCAGCAGCATTTTAACCGTGTTTACTTCAGCTGCTATGTGTAGTGTTGTCTAGCGTCCTGTGCGGCGATGTTTCAGTTCCCTCTAATGTCCGTTTTCGGAGCACCATAGAGAAGCAAAGGCATTTAAGTGGCACCTAAATAAGACACTGAAATCCACGTTGCAATTCGGTACGGTAGATAACGGTGGTTAAGGCACCGGTGCACCCCCCGCCAAAAAAAAACAACAACTCTTCGGATGTACACGATTCATGGGGATTACATTTTCCCATTGAAAACGGCAATTTTCGCCGAAAAGCGACTAGTTTGCAGCAGAGGCGGACTTAACATTAGGCAAAGGTCGGCAATTGCCTTAGGCCCCAACCTACCAAGGGCCCCGTCAGAGAACTTTGTCAGAGACCAGAGTATGGGGCGCCGTTTGTGAAGCAGCTCGTGCTGAAAATAACAGCAACATTTTGTCACATTTAGCTTTAAATAATGT
>NC_045734.1:17384398-17391503 GCF_008692095.1 Etheostoma spectabile
TTAAATAACTGGTATGAAATTTGAGGGTCACTTTCTTGCACATTTACAACAATATTTGTCAACTTGGAAATATTTTAAAAGTTAAATCAAAAATATAAGTTACACCTAAATGTTAAATGTTAATCATATTGCTAAATCTAAATCTAAATGTTAAATCTAATCTAAGTTAAATCTAAATCTAAATCTAAATGTTAAATCTAAATATAAATCTAAATCTAAATGTTAAATCTAAATATTAAATCTAAATGTTAAATATAATATTAAATCTAAATAAATGTTAAATCTAATCTAAACAAATTTAATCTAATATTACAAATCAATGTAAATCTAAATTAAATTACTAAATTATCTAATGTAAATCTAAATATTAATCTAAATCTAATAGTAAATCTAAATCTAAATGTTAAATCTAAATCTAAATGTTAATCTAAATGTTTCGGGGTGAAACTAAATATTAGCTAATATGCAAATTAATGTCGGTAAAGAAGTACCAAAATAAAAGCCGAGGAGGTCAGTGTATGTTTATAGTGTCAAATAACGAATATAAATCCTTCATTGGGAGATATGGACTCTTGAACTTGGTAACCGTGAAATAACTACCTAAAATATAAACACAGTTGGGGAAAACGATTTGAAGAGTACTTTGAGTTTTTAGTGTCACTTTTATGAATGGTGTGGGATTATAGCCACTATAGCCAGCCACGGGGGGCTCACTTTGACTGGTCTGTCACGTTCGCTTGCATTAACTCAGCAGAGCCTATCCCCGCCGCCCCGACCAAGGCACTGCGAAATGTCCAACGAATCCGCGTTAGCCGAGAACATCGGCAGAGCCCTCCCGGTGGCTGAACAAACTTATTCAACAGCGACAGCGACAGCCTCAGGGCCACGCAGGCCACCTCGGTAAGCATGTTTCCAAATCACGGAGCTAGCATTGTCTTGTTGTCAAGGTAGTAGCAATCTACTGGCTAGCTACGTTAGCTAGTTTAGTTAAGTTAGCCTGACACAGGGTTGCTAGCTCCGTGATTTGGAAAACATGCTTACCGAGGTGGCCTGCGGTGGCCCTGAGGCTGTCGCTGTCGCTGTTGAATAAGTTGTTCAGCCACCAGGACGGCTCTGCCGATGTTCGGCTAACGCGGATTCGTTAGACATTACGCAGAGTGACCATGGCCAACAGTACCGTGTTCTTGTCGGGGGCGGGGGGGTGGCTCTTGCTGACCTTAATGCAAGGAACGTGACAGACCAGTCAAAGTGAGCCCGTGGTGGCTATAGTGGCTTAATTCCCACACCATTCATAAAAGTGACTAAAAACTCAAAGTACTCTTCAAATACAGTTTATTTCGTATAGGCTTCGCCCCCTAAGGGCTACGCTATTGGTTTATCCTCTGCGCATGCGCAGGCGGTGAGATTTTCTTTCCGCCCTAGGTCAGCTCGGGCCTAACTAGTCCGCATTTACTGCATATATACAGAGCGGACCCGTTGTTCGACTCCCATTTTTCTTCACTTCGCAGTATGAAGTCAAGCTCAAGACCTTCCGCCGGTGCCCGTGTCTGCCCCTCCTGCCGGACCGGCTACATCCTTCCGCCGGACCTCCACCCCCGTTGGGAGGCCTGCCTGGGTGCGTTCACGCGGCCAGGCTCTCACCCGCCACGCCCTGCCAGTTTTGCGCCCGCCTGTCGTCTAAAGAGCTAACTCGACGGGCGGAAGCTTTTGTGTTTGCCAGGCTGGCGGGGACGGGACGGCAGCTGGCAGACAGACAGGAATCCGGCGGCACCTTGGAGCCGCTGGCGGACGGCGTTTTCGACGCGACTGAGTCCGCTGACTCCGCTCTCTCTGACAGCGCTCCATCACGGTTTCCCTCCTCCCTCTGGGAGGGTCCCCTCCTCCCTTTGGGGGATGGGCCTCGAGACGGCGATTGATGCTTTCCCGTGGGTCTCTCCGTCTCCCGCCGGCCTGGGGCACCGCCCGAGCGGCCTTCCCCTTTGCCCCCCGGCTCCAGCCTCCACGCTAAGGCTCTCTTCGCCGACCTGCGGAGATCATAAGGGGGCGGCGGAGCTTAGAGGCATAGCGCTCCCGGCGGGAGTGCCAGCCCCCTCGCGGCCTTTTGTAGTGACGAGCACGCCTCTTGCCACTGGCCCGCTTTGCGGAGTTGTGGAGGGAGCGTCTCCCAGCCGGGGAACTAGAGGCTCCCGTCTCTCGCATGCCCCGTTACTCGGGTTCAGGGCGATACGGACGAGTTTTCCTTCAGTCTCCCCTGGAGGGGAGCCTGGGTCCATTTTGCTTCCGAAAGCTACTTTTGGCCACCGCGAAGCCACGCCTCCCTCTCCCAGGATCAAGTGTGCGTCAAGTCACTGACCGGGCCACCAATGTGCCGCCCAGGGGTGGCGGCACAAAACAACATCGCTACTGGCTCCGCCGTCTCGGAGGCCACTATCCCGGCGCCCTCCCTCGGAGCTTGCCACGGAGATGGTAAGGCATGACCGCATCTACCGACCACGGCGTCCACGGTGGCGCGTCCAGGGTGATGGCTTGGAGATGGGCCCAGCGAAACATCTGGCTCACATGTCTCAGCTGCCAGGGACATTAGACGCGCGCTTCTGTACGGTCCCATAGCCCCCGATGGACTATTGGGCCGCGCTACAGACTGCCACGTCTCATCTCATCAAGCGGCGGAGGACGCCGAGCGGCTTCGGAGGCTCGCTCGTGGAAGGCTCCTCCTCAACAGCACCACCGTCGCCATGACAAACCGTAAAAGAGACCCAAATGGGCCTCTGTGTCTGTCAGACGGTCTGAATGAGATCTACCATATCAGTGGAGCAATGACATGCACAGCAGACTATATGACAACTCTCCAAATCTCGGACAACAGAGATGGGAGGAGTTATATTTTGAATGTGCACAAAGTTGTAAACATGAGCAGAAATCTGATGAAACACATCTGAGCTATTCTAAACTATATATACGATACTGCAACGCAAGATGTCAGACTGTTAACTATGATGAACATTTATGGACATTTTGGAAAAGAAGTATTTTTTGGACAGCATCTTTAACCCAAAGTTTGTAAGTATTATACCATTTGTCTTCGTTTTCTCTTCCATGTTTGGCTAACCGCCAAGTTTGTTTAAAACCTTTTTTGAATGCCCCACCGGACTTCTTTTTAGTATTTATACAGCAATCCAAGATTTCAGAAATTACCTGCCGGCGAGTACAATATTATTATTATAACAGGAATGATAGACTAAGATTGATGTACACAATTACAATACCGTAAGACCTAAGCTTTAAGAAACTGTAACGGTCCTTTATAAGATGCCAAAACTGTGTGTTTAACATAATCTTAAATTTCACCATCTGCTAGACTAATTCTCAACTGTTTGCTTCATGCTGCCTTTTTATTTCCTCTGTTTTCTTCCTTTCCACTTCTCTGTGTATGTGTATATATGTGTGTGTGTGTGTGAGTTTGTGTGTGTGTGTGTCTCTCTCTCTCTAGGTGGTTGTGGCTGGGAGGGTTGGGGCGCTGGCTGGCTGATGGATGAGGCTGAGTACGTTGCCATGGTGCTACCTGGTAGAGAATATTCTGCAATGTGAGGCTAAAGCCAGTCGCCTGCCAATGTGAGAACAGAAGGAAAGAGGAGGGTGGTGTTGGCGGTGTGTGTATGTACGGAGGAGGGGTTGCCTAATTTCACAAATACATACACACACTAGCTCAAACAAAATCTCACAGGCATGCATGCATCTAAGCAAGTGAACACATATGCACATACACACAATTTCCCTTCAGTAGAATTAAATCTTACCGCTTCCAGAGACGGTGCGGTTGAATAATTTATGGCTGCCCGTCTCCGGGCCAGGCCATAATAAAGTTATGCCTGAGACTAATTTGCAGTTTGATGAGTTGGGCTTTTAGCAGTGGATCCTGGACCAACATTAAGTACATATTGTTTTTACAGATTTGATTACCTTTTTATTGTTATTGTTATTAATGCACTGGTTGTGTGCATAGGGTATAAGGGAGCACACCCCTCCTGCTTTGCTCTAGACAATACAAAAACCTGACCAGAGGAGAGAGACACAACTGAAGTAGTGTGTGGGGAATCATTAGACATATATGAGATGTAATCTCCTCACTTTAAAAATCCAATAAAAGTGGCAGCTCAACACCTTTTATAGCAACCTGGAGGCAATCTGCTTCTAAATACATAAGCCTCAGCTGTGAATTAGCTGTGAATTGGACCTGAGCTATCTGCTGTTGGCACATATACAAAACACATACGTACAAGCATGCACACACACAAACATTCACTCACACACACCTCCATAAGGGCCTACAGAATCAGAGCTGGTAAGCTATGTTGGCACTCACAGATAGTACATTAAGGCTAGAGTGGGGAGCTTAACAGTAATGTGATTATGGTGTTGAAAATAACAGATTTTGATCTGTGATTTACCCAGGCTAAACAAAAATTCAATTGTACACAATTTTCAAAGAACCCCACTTTGACTGGTAAAGATGGGATACTGTAAACCCTGTGGATAATTTGATGGAGTGTTGCTGGGTTGTAAAATAAGGACTTTCACAAGCTATCAGAGGATTAAAACCTGTAAAAATGTTACGGCGACTAAAATACACAGAGAAATGTAGTGGTCTACAACACCTTACAGACACTAACATCTCACACTGCTAAACAAGAACAAGACACTGTGTATTTGCCCTCCCCTGGATACATGATAATCCTTTGATTAATGGCACCCAGCATATTTAATGCTTAATACGTAGAACGGGAGCTGACAAGCCAAACAATTAGGTCAATTACAGGATGACAACTATGTTGTGTTGGGTTAATTACTGGAATATTCCATTTGAAGGCCGATGGCACGTAACAGATCGCACATGCAAATGAGCTCACCTACAGTGCAGGACACAGCCATGCTAAAACATGTGATCTGTGTTATGGATGAGGATCAGTATGCTGGGTATGCTTTTGCATTTTTGCAGCGATAGATAAAGGGAGTACTTATTTCACGGTCAATTATCACTATTTCAGAGGTATAAAGGTTAAAGTTGAATGCGTATATCTGGCCCGTGCTGTCCGTAAGTAAATATTTATGGAGAGAAAAAGAGAGTCAGAGAGATAATTTATGTTTGAATGTATTTTCAGTATTAGTTATATTAGTCTCTGGTGTGTAATGCTGGTAGCTCCACCCGGAGAAGAAGAGAGGAGAGGAGGAGAGGTCCTAGCTACACTCAGTCTGCCAGGGGCCGCTGTCATTGGAAGCATCTTAATTCATCAAAATCAGGACACTTGAGCCAGTCACAATCATTCCTCGGGGTCTATCATGTCATCATGCTCTCTCTCTCTTCCCCCTTACTTCCTCTGCAACTTACACACACCTCCCTTGTGTGCTATATCTTAACTATAAATGCACAGACATGCTCCTTTAATGCTGCGACACTGACACAAACAGGACATACTTGTTCCTATCACGCTGCTCAGTGCGTTTAGAAAGGTTGGCGTGGGAGCAAAAAGAGGATGGCGGAGGTCATTTCCATATTCACTTAGCAGAGTGTTGCCTCTCCTTTCTGCACTGTAGCGCTTTAATCAAAGCTGCCACTGCTTCTAAATGGCCCTGGAGCGCCTTTGAAACACACTGACACCAGTGTCACGCTGAAAAGGACATGCTTTTTATCCCCTTAAATAGCTTGTAAAAAGGGCCCCATTGACTACACAAGCAGCCGACACTTCCATGCCTCCGCGCTTTTGCGTCTATTGTACTACCAAGTGAATGCCAACGCTACTGGACGAACACGAGCACCCCAGACAACAATATCCTGTGGGGGATTTTTTTTAGTAAGCTTGGAGCAAATATTTATATTGACAGTCGTGAACTGGTCTTTTATGTCAATGTTCTGATGCAAAAAAAATAAATGGAAAAAACCTGATTATAAGGATGTGAAATTCAAGGACAACATTTTCACAGTTTCCTTCTGAGAGTGGATACAAAAGCAGTGACACAGACGTACACATTTAAACCAGAATACACAGCCATGCACACTTAACCACACACTAACATGCACACGTACACTGAAGCCCCCTCTTCCCAGCACACACATCCTATAAGCACAGCAGTACAGTAAGAAGGCTGTCATCCATCAAGAGGTATTGCCTGTCCTCGTTAGAAAGTCCTAATCCACTTGTTTCTGCAGTCTATATTCTCCTGGTAGTTGCCCTGCACTACCACTTTAATGGGCCCACATAGCTCACTCCACACACACACACACACACACACACACACACACACACACACACACACACACACACACACACACACACACACACACACACACACACACACACACTCTTTGTGTCTTTCTTTCTGTCTCTTCCCCTAATGGTCTTGGAGTGCTGAGAGAGAAGTATAAGAAATGGTGGGCCATTGCGTGCGTGCGTGTGTGCAAGTGCGTGCGAGTGCGTGCGTGCGTGCGTGCGAGTGCGTGCAAGTGCGTGTGAGTGCGTGCGAGTGCGTGCGTGCGTGCGTGAGACGGAGGGAAAAAAACAAATACAGTAAACCACAACAGTTATTCTGTCATTTTTGACAGGGTACTAATTCCATGCATTAACATTCTAAATCTATAAATTATTTACTATACAAAATGTATACGTTTTTGTAGTTTGCATACAAGAAATCATTAGTTTTATATCAGCAGGAAATTGTATACAGTATTTGTGACAAGGAACATCAAACAGTGACTTTTGATTTCCACTGACAAATAAACCTCACAAACGGAAAGCAAAAATGTCCTTAAAAAGATCTGAGCTGTCTCAGGTGCAATTTATTTAAATGTTTCCCAACTAAAGCAGCACCCCCATTTTCTCTGTGCATTGCATTGTGGGACGATAGATTACGTCAACAACCAAATCAAAACTCTCATGGTTTTTTGGTATGCACACCTAACCTAAACATGTTAAATACTCAAAACCTGCTTACAATGTCAATGTAGTATTAAATTGGGACACATCCTACGCCATTATCCTCTATTAAAGGTCCCACGATATGGTGCTCTTTTGATGCTTTTATATAGACCTTAGTGGTCCCCTAATACCAT
>NC_045734.1:17391513-17391718 GCF_008692095.1 Etheostoma spectabile
TCTCTCCCAAAATTCAGCCTTGGTGCAGAATTACAGCCACTAGAGCCAGTCCTACAATGGGAGGGGGTTGGAGGCTGGGGGTGTGGCCTTGACCAACTGCCACTCCACTTTGCTTGTTTGAAAGCCATGATGTCTCTCTCTCATCGGTGGGCCAAATTCTCTGGGTAGGCAAAGAGAAAGGGGAAGTAACCTTGCCCCTTATGAC
>NC_045734.1:17391728-17396604 GCF_008692095.1 Etheostoma spectabile
GCAAGATTCCAGATTGGCCCATCTGAGCTTTCAATTTCTCAAAGGCAGAGCAGGACACCCAGGGCTTGGTTTACACCTATCGCCATTTCTAGCCACTGGGGCACCATAGGCAGGCTGGGGGAACGCATATTAATGTTAAAAAACCTTAAGTGAAATTTTCATGCCACGGGACCTGTAAGAGATCACATAAACATATTCATACTACATGATGATGTAATTTATCCAAAACATAGACATGTCTCTATATCTACATGGATTCACTTACAATATTATAACCCTGCCTATACCAGATTCATACAGTGTATTCTGACATGTTCTGATGCAATTATGATGCAACTACATATGCAACTATAATGTGCTCATGATGCAGTGAATCTCGAGATCTTGTAACCATCCATGTGATGTGTTGTGAGTAACTAGTAAAGAATGATATAATCTTAAAGGAGAGTGTCAGAGACATTTCAAGGCCACAAAGACACAACAGAACATTGCATTGACTATTTAGTTTATCCTTGCTCTGCACTGAGAGACTTCTTAGTGCTGCTATATAAAGTGAAGCTCCATCTTCATCAAATGTGATTGGTGTGTGTGTGTGTGTGTGTGTGTGTCCTTGTGTCCGTGAACAAGTATAATAAAAACTGCATACTGTAAAGTGTGCGGTTATGTGCACAATTGAGCTGGTGTAAGCGGGGCCCTATCATTTCTCTCTCTCCCTCTCTGTAGTCTCTCAATTAGGCGGAGAGCGGGCCCATGGGGAGCCATTGTTTGAGAAGCAGCAGAAGACAAACAAGACTGCCACCACACACAGGAGCTCCCTGGGCAACACTTGAGACGGCTGCAGTCCTTCACTCACCAGCTCCTGAACACACACACACACACACACCACACACACACACACACACACACACACACACACACACACACACACACACACACACACACACACAAATTATGATGCATGCATAGATGCTCGTGTTTGGTAGCTGAAAGAATTACACGTTCACATTCATGTTGAATTCACACACAGAACATGAACCACATGCACTCAAACATATAGAGAGTGATATAGCGCAGCTCCTCTTGGTAAATGGACCAAAACCATAGATGCGGAGAGGGGGGGTGGAACGAGGGCACACATGTTTGCACACAAATTACACCCCGTGGGATAACTTAGCCCCGTTTCTATGATGAAAGACCACACAGTGTTAGATGATAATGTCCAAACGAATATTCCCCTCACGCCAGTTTACTTACGCATCAATAACAGCTGCTTTGGGGGATCAGAAATACCGAAACTGGTTTGTCTACGATTTTGTCAAATTACACGAGAAATGCAGCAACAGAGATGCTCATTGTGTGGCTTTCCATCTGTCTCACTTTCCCCTTCATCCTTTCATCTAAGCGTTTTTCTCCAGAGAGAGAAATAGAGGATTTTCAAGGCATAAAAGTTTTATAGGAGCCGTGAAGGGTAAGCATGTACAGTCGGCCCCTCTGAACTCACTCCCTGCTCTTTATATCCATTTGAGAGGAGAGATGGGCAGTCAGGCAAAGAATTTCTCTGGAAAATAGCATTTCTTTTAGCTTGTAGGTTTCTTCTTTCATTCTGTCTTTGAGATTTTAGTTGCACCGTTTCAAGGCTTCTGAATTTGTGATGCTCTTTGTGTTGATTCTACCTGCCAACTGTGTGTTTAGTGACTTGAAAGCAGTCTTACGCTCATGTTAACGACAGCTTTGCTAAGGAGGCAAAAGCTCATTGAAAGATAAAAACATTTTATACAGCCTCAAGTCATAGACAGTCCATGTATTACTTCATATTACAATCTGAAGTGCAAAGATGTATTCCCAGGCTTTCAGTGTCACATTAAAGCACAGTTATATTTATTGTTATGTACTGTACTATAGGAATACAACCCACAATTTCTATTGTGGGTATCTCCATCTGTCTTTCCACAAAATAAGAAAATTACTTCAACCTACAACATGGGCTCGCAAATAGGAGATGACAGTTATTCAGCTGAATGGGGTGGCAGCCGTCTCTTTCCCCCTAACCTATGTGGCAAGCTGTATAATAGCAAGCGAGCGAACAACAAGAGAAATAAATGACTTTCTGGACAAAGGCAGCAGCAAAGCAGAAAACATTTCTCCTGAGGCTAAGAGGGAGAACGAGAGAGAGTTGGAGGAGGAGAGGGAGGGAGCGAGGAGGGGACACATCACCTTGTGCAGCGCTCCATATCATTTGCATGGTTTATACTCTCAAAGACCCCCACCAATGCAAATGACTCATAAAGTAGAAATAGAGAGACTTTGGAGCTGGTGTCAGCAGTGAATTTATATATGATTGCCAGGCAGGCCCGATGTCCTAAATCATTTTCAATTAGATGACACTTTCAATATCGAGCCGCTGATTTAGAGATATTAAAACTTCTTCTCCCTTATCCTCCACAGAGTTGAAAGCAAGCAAGCTTATCTGCCACCCGCCCCACCCCTCCTCTCTCCTTCTTCTTCTTTTCATGCACGCTTTCTCATCTTCCTCTTCTTAAAAAGGTATATGTCAGAAAGATCTTTCAGGAACAAGACAGCTCTTCAAGGGAGGAGAGGGCTTCCAGCATACAAAATAAGTGCAATTTGCAATTCATTTTAAATTTACCATGTCATTGTCTGGGTAGGCATATGCAGCCCTAAAATAAATAGGAAGATTTTGCTATTTGTGAGCAATTGTCTTTTGTTACAATTAGAATAAGTGGGGTGTAAGTCAAGGTGGCATCCATTTACAGAAGGTGGGGGAAAAGAATATATTTCAGATTTACGATGACATTCCACTGGATTGCCTTTGCATTATTAACAGCAAAATAAATTTGACTTTAAGTACTGCCACAGAAAAGTAACCTTGTAGTGTTTATGAGCTAAAAAAAACAAACAGCTGGAACTTTCAATACTTCACCATCACAACCTCTACATGTTCTGCTTTTGCATGCACATTATTAAGACAAGCATTGATCCTGAATCTCTTTAAATAGTCCTCCCTCATTCACATTCTGCTCAAGTGGCCCTCTCGACCTTTCTCGAGGCTGCCTTTCAAGCCTTCATTGTACCGCACTTAACGGCTGCGTTGCATATGCCTGTGCTATACTGTAAACCTGTGAAAGGCACCTACATTTAACAAAGTGCATCAATGTGCTTCTGCTTCATCCAACTTTTCTTCAAGGCAATAAAGCTCACCTAATTGAGAAATTGGGGTCCAAATCAAAAGCTTAATTTGCTGGCCCTGTCGCCATCACCATAGCTCGGCAACACTGCACTGAACACACAGCAACACCAAACCATTCTGAGGCAATAAAATCTACATCTTAATGGAGATACACTAACAGAATGTACCACAGTAATGTAACAAAATGGCATCTCAACCCCTCTTGGTTATTGTCAACATCTCACATTTTGCCTAACTTACATCCCCCTCCTTCCTGTATCACATCCACCCATTCAGTAACAATAAAACCTAGGCTTAGATGGACATCTCCCATTTCTACACTTCCCTCAACATGCTGCCCTCCACCTCCTCTTCCTTTTTCTCCTTTCATCCCTATCTATCTTTGCGTCCTTCCCCCACCCATCTCCACCTACCAATTCTCCATCTCCCTCTTCATCCAGCACTCTCTCTCCCTCCTATCTGTTGTACCCCACGTCTTCCATATAACTCCGTCCTATCCCCCATCCCCTTTTTCCCCTCTTCGCTGCTCCTGGTGTGATGGCAGGTCTTGCTGACAAGCCTGGGCAGGGCCGATAACGCCAGGAGCTGAACAATGGGGGGAATATTGTAAAGCCCTAATGGAAAGGAGCTGGAGGTGGAGGGGTTCAGGGACATAAATCAACGCGCCTGGCACTGATGGGGCTTTTCAACAGCAATAAGGGAGGCAATACCTCTCAAAGCCCCATGGCAGAGGATGAGAAAGCGAACCCACATACTCCTCCCCTTGTCTCAGATTGAGAGAAGACATATATGAAATGACCTGACACACACACACTCTCTTACAAAGACACATTTTCATGCAGACACAACACCATACAAACACAAAGTGTCCTCTTAAAAACATATATCCATGGCTGCTGTAGTAATGCTTTATGTGTAAACATCTCCTTCACACCCCACAGACACACACTATGAAAGCAAATTTTGAAGGCTATGTTAAGTATGCACTGTGTGCATCTGTGTGGGGATGGATGAGGGGTGGGGTGGGGGTGGGGGGGATGGAGGTTGTATGGAGGGGGGGGGGGCTGTTCCCATAAGCCAGTGGGAGTGATAACCGGTGGGGATGGATGAGTCACATTTTACCTTTATGGTGTTCTGCTATTCACTGTGTAAAGATAATGGACAGAGCCACTTAGTAATCAGAGGTAGAATTAAAGAGCTTCTCTCATCTCCATTCCGACTCACTACAAAGCCTTTCTTATTCCATCACTTCTTGTTCTTTTTTTCTTCTTTTTTTTTTTAACCTGCCATCATTTCTAATTATCTAGAAATAAATGAATTGCTTCTGCATTTGAAAAAAGGTGCAGTCTGTGCTGTTTTTCAGCTAAAATGGGACCAAGGACGTCATATATCTACAGTGTGCCGAGTGATTATTTGTGTCAGGTAAAAGGTTTTCTTTTTTAGCTTGCTGTCAGCGTAGGGCTGCAAAAATATGTTCACTGTTGTTTCAACATTTGACACACATACAATACTTTAACAGCAGAATTGTTTTGAAGGATTAATCCTTAATAATTAAAAAAGTATATATTTTAGATTGGGCCAATGGTTTGTTGGTTCTATGGATTGTCCGACCACTATTATTTCTGTCAGACACCAAATAAGACGAGGACCACAAAAGCGTCACGTTCG
>NC_045734.1:17396614-17396684 GCF_008692095.1 Etheostoma spectabile
GTTTATTAAAGGGTTGGGGGTATGGGAGTTTCAGAGGCCCAGGAAATCCAAAAATCAGCACATGTGTAGA
>NC_045734.1:17396694-17397235 GCF_008692095.1 Etheostoma spectabile
CCGAACAGCAAGAGCAGGAGCTGGATGATCCGAGAAGTCCGGAGCAGGAGAACACGGAAGTGATCGAGTGGATCCGGGATCACCAGTAGAGACTCAAAAAGCTTTTCCCAAAACAGGCAGGTAACGGTACTGGTAGCAGACAATCTGACAAGTGAAAAAACTTGTAAGTTGCAAACTGAAAAACAAGGCGTTATATACAGGACATGATGAGTGGTGAATGCAGTGCAGCTGGTAGGTAACGAGGGTGAGGCAGAGCAGAGCAGAAACAGGTGAAAGTCATCAAACCCCAATCAGCGTGTTACCAGGCAGAGAGAGAGCTCATGACAATTTCTTGCCATACCAGACTTTTGCAATGTCCCTGTTACCAAATCTCAGAAATAAACTTGCTAATTCTAATGTCATTTTAATTCAGAGAGACTAAGTGAAATAAGGGCTTAAGAGCTATAAAAGGTCCCATGACTGTGCTCTTATGATGCTTTTATTTAGACCTTAGTGGTCCCCTAATACCATATCTGAAGTCTCTTTCCCAAAATTAAGCCTT
>NC_045734.1:17397253-17397345 GCF_008692095.1 Etheostoma spectabile
CTAGAGCCAGTCCTAGAAGGAGCTTTCCTCAGTATGTGCCATTTCTGAGTCTGTAGCTACTGAGGAGGAGAGAGGGGGGGCAAGGTGGAGGC
>NC_045734.1:17397355-17405249 GCF_008692095.1 Etheostoma spectabile
GGGGGTGTGGCCTTGACCAACTGCCACTTTGCTTGTTTGAAAACCATGATGTCTCTCTCTCATGGGTGGGCCAGATTCTTTGGGCAGGCAAAGCAGAGAAAAGGGGAGGTAACCTTTCCCCTTATGACCTCATAAGGGGACAGATTCCAGATTGGTTTACATCAAACGCCATTTCTAGCCACTGGGGGACCATAGGCAGGCCAGGGGAATGCATACTAATACTAAAAAAGGGATTAAAAACAAATCTGAAAAAAACAGTGTGAGCGTTGACTGAAGTTTGACTAAGATTCATATTTACAAAGAAGAAATACCAATACTATGACAATAAGACCGGTTGTAATGAACCGCAATTATCCTTTAATACTTGTCCCAACAAAATAGTCTGATCCAGCTTTTAAAATTCGTAAGTCTGAGAATGCGTGTCTTGTGGTAACATATGCAAAACAGAAATAACAGAAGAGTGACTCAGATGCCCATGCACAAGACAACTTATCATTACCAGACACAATGTTATAAGTCTGAGGGCAAAATAGGAAATGTGTTGCTATGTGTGAAGAAACTAGTCAATGAAAACAAAACATTGGTCAGAAGAAGATTCACAACAGACAAATGTCTAGAGCAGGGGGCTGTTTCCCAGAAGCCATTGCTTTGACCTAGTCTAATGTGACTCTAAATGTGCAGCCTGGCTTGGTGCATTCCACGATGGCCAAGCCAGGCTGAGGAGGAGCGAGGTCGAGCCAGGCTGAAGTAATTCAGATAGATGCGCGTTCACGGCTTTCCTTAACAGACCAAGATGTCGATAATAGATTTACTGATGCTAAAATGGCATTGTTCATACTTTATACAGAGTGAGCAACAGCTCCTTGTGGAAGTATGAGAACATGAAACATTATTTTTTTTAAAGAAACATTGCTGCTGTAATGAAACAGTAAGAGAAAAAGCGTGGCAGACGATCGCAGACTGACTGAATACGTAATTAGCCTAAATATATCCATTAACTGAAGACTGCTCTGAAAACGTCATAATTATACCATTCAAGGATTAGGCTACTAACCATTTGCACAAATTAACCATCGTAGCCTAGTCTTTGCCTTAAAAGTGAGCAGAAGATAATGTTAGTGAGGACATTTACCATGAGGACCGATTTTCTACAACGCTAGAATATGATGCGTAAATATCTCTTTCACTCTGTTTCTCCCTCGCTCTCTCATGGGCTAAAATATAAATGTCCTAAGTCATATTAACTTCCACTGCTCGCTTTTAATACAAAGTGTACAATTGCTCGTTTTTGACAAGTGACTCAGTGAGTGGTTTCAGTGAAGAGCAGTAGTTTGTAAAAGTATATTTTTAGACTATCATTCAGTTGGTCCACTATAATCTGGTACGCTTTTTGTCACGTTTCCTTCTTTACATATCAAATGCTTTGCTCCCTTGTATATATGGACATAGAAAAGACACTGAAATTGAAGAAATTTGACTCTAGAAAACTATAAAGATAGAAACTTTAAAGATAATTAAGTGATAAAGTCCATGCACACTGTAAATAATGCACGCTGTAGATAAATCTCCATGGTAATTTAGGTGCCTATGCTGGGAAATCCCGGCTTAATCCGCTATCTATGTTTTGTGAAATAGCCCTCAGGATGCGCGCACGCGTACACACACACACGCACACACACACACACACACACACACACACACACACACACACAACAGGACACCTTTCCTGTCACTCTATCTTACAATATAAGTAAGTGACACGGGCCCTCTTTGACCATTTACACTGTAACAGCTACGTAACAGAAGCTGCCCAGTCTGAAACTCTTTTGCTAGAGCGAGAAGAGAGAAAAAAAGAGAGACAGAACAGAGACAGAAGAGAGGAGAGAGAGGAGAGCGAGAGAGAGAGAGAGAGAGAGAGAGAGAGAGAGAGAGAGAGATTAGACATCCTTCATAGGTCTTAAAACTTCATTAATCATTGCCCCTCTATTCACATCCCCAACCCTGACACAGATAAGAGCGGGGTATAAAAGAGGAACTGGAGTAGACAGAAATAGGAAGAAAAAGAGCAAAGGAAAAGTGGGAGATCACAGACTTGTTAAGAATAATAAGCTGCTACAGAGCCACGTGGAGAGGCCCTGGCGAGATGGGAATTGCTGATTAAATTAAAGGCTCATAAATCAGCCCTTGACCATCACCCCCCCATTTCTCTTGTTCAGCTCGCACCACTGACTTCCCCCATTTTTTGCTCTAGCTTTTCTACCTCCCTCTTGCCAAGAGCGGGATCTCCTGCTGGAAGGTCAGGTTTAAGAGTCAGCAGGAAAGAGGGCATAAGAGGGGAAGGGGTGGGGTTGGAGAAAGACCTGGCAATCAACTCCGATGATTAGCCTGGAAAAATAGCAACCTGGGCTCCCACCTACTTGACTGCCCCCTGGTGAATGTCAGTACAGCCTGGGCTGCCAGTTTGGCAACCCCAAAAGTCAACTACGTCACAAATGCACACTCTTTCTCTCATCCAAACAAAGCTTTGTTGGTGGTTTTGATTTAGCAACAGATCTGGCAGCAGCAGCCGTGTCTGACGGCATCTGTTTGGCTGACAGAAAGAGGAGCAAGGAGTGAATGAGTGATGGCTGTAGGCATGAGTATGTAACACAGAAGTGATGAAGTGGTTTTGAGAGCTGAGTGCCTGTTTCATAATGGTGGTGATTATGGTGAGGTCATTAGAAACCTACGCATTTGATTACATCATTGCTGCCAGCAAATGGAATCCCCCTGGTTTGCTTTAATGGAGAAAAAAAGTGTTTCCCCTCATTTCAAAACCAATGCTCTTAGTGGAGAAACACACCATGTTCTCATTATGACTTGATCAATTATCATTTCAATTATCAGTCCGATATTCAATCCCAGAGCCAATCATCAGTCAGTATTTGGTGTTTACAGTATAAAATGCATTGTAAAGTCTCTACAGTTCTCATATAGTCATGTGTTTATAAAGATCCATGTCCTCTATAGCAGGTGAAAGAAGTGTTCAGTATTTAGATCTTTTATGTGAAACTATCCAATAGTAATTCCAAACTACCTTAGACTATAAATGCTGTATGGAGTAGCCCATGCTACGAACTTAAAACACATTTTGGTACTAAACAGCAAAATATGCTGATTTAACTGTCTCTTTGGCGTCCGTTTGGTGTCCAGCAGTGTTACAAGGTTTATTAGAACTTAGTACACTCTTAACATTTTCAGTAACTGCGTGAATGCGCCTTGTGAAAAATTTTTTTTTTGAGGCACAGCCATTAGCAGTTAGCTCGTGTTTAAGATGTAGACGCTGGCTAAAAGACTGTCAGGAACTGACGGTCCTGAGGGACTTATAAGCAGAGCGAGACATTTTTTAGTGATTTTTTTCTTGGAGCTGTCTTAACTGTGTTCAGTGTCCGCATCCAAAGCACTTGTTTATGTGAAGAAGAAATTGTGCAGAATAATTAATCAAAATGACAAGTTTGCACATAAGCACAGGGGTTCTTCTGTGGTTAACGTTATTTTACAACAGACTGATGCTGGTTGCACAAAATGTAACCAGTGGATCCGTCGTGCATAATAGTGGCTTGACAGTGACATCACTCCAGTTAAAGACTGCAGAGGGAAAAGATACCTGCTGCCTTCAGGTAGCTATAAAGAGAGCCACACACAAAGGAAAGGCCTTCTGTATACTACTAAGGTGCACCATAGAACACAAGTGTGTTGCAATGTTCCTTTAAAAAAAAAAAAAAAGAACCTTGTCCAGCGCCTACAAGCTAGTGTAACGATTATTACCAAAACAACCCAACTCAGTTGAAGCATGCAGACATGTTGCGGTTGAAAACACCTTTACAACGGATATCACTGCCAAATTCAAATCTCCTTTGCACTATTTTCAGGCTTGATGTGGCAATTCAAAAACACAAGTCTTTCTATATTTTCTGCACCTCAATATGTGGGGTCCCCCTCAGGATCACCTGATAAATTGAACAGGAGTCCTTGACATATCTGACAGCATCCTTTTCACTCCTCAACATGCCCTATCCCTCGCTCACCCCACCGCCCCCTGCTCCATCCATCCGCCACGGAGCGGGAGGGAGTAATGGGATCCGTGGGCTACCTGACCCCCACATATGAAAAGGGCCAACGCACAAAGCAAGGAAGGAGCGGCCACTTAAAAAGGAAATGGAATGAAGGTGGAGGAATAGAATAGGAAGGAAGGAGAGCAAGAGAAAAGCAGAGGAGGATGATGAGGGGACCATAGAGAAAAAAAACAAGTGCCTAGCCATGTGTGAAAGACATAATTGAAAATGTCAAAAGATGTAAGGAATGAAGGCAATGAACTGGCTGAGCATGGCAGTGCAGTCTGTCAGTGAGCTACTGCTTCTCTCCATATATTCTCTCTGTGTGGCACATGTGCATGAACGGACGGACACACACACACACACCACACACACACACACACACACACACACACACACACACACACAACTAATTTGCAATATTCTCCTTTACTCATTTAGTTTCATCCATGTGCTGTTTGTCTATGTGTGACTTAACCTCTCTGGTGGGTTTCTCAGCAGAGCGCGTGGGCGTGCAGCGACGCAAATGCAGCTAGACTCTAATGTGTGCATGTGACCATATGCATATAGATGGATTTGAAAGGGAAATGTGATGCCAGATCCGCACTTGACCCTAATGTCAGCTGTACCGCTTATCCTCACTGCCGCTCTTTACTCTTTTCTTCACGCGTTATCCCCTCTTCTTCTCACATTCTTTTTCATCTCTGAAGATGAAGAGGAGATTGGTCACCCACATTGGCCATAGATGATCAGTAGAACACATGACTTGAAATTCAGGGAAATCTGCCCACTGTCAAGTATGTTTGATCTTATAATACTGCAGGGTGGGTTGGGGGGGGGGTCTTTGTAGATTAAACGTGTAGCTCACTGACAAATGCCACTTAAGCATCATCATACCAAGGTAAAACATACAAGAATCAGAAGAAAACACTTTCTTCATCTAGATACTTGATCTGGCAGAAAGGAAAATAGAATGACATTAACAATGTACCAAGAAAATTAGATGTGGAATCAGATTAATCATCAGATATATTCATTAAAATGCAGATAAAAAACATAATTAATGTGGCATTATAAGACATATTTGCTGTTGGAAATTAACAGTATATAAATTTAGTTTCCAGTTTTTGGTAGATTTCAGTTTTCCGCTGACTTTAGTTTTTTCAATGAATGAATAAAAGATGACTGTAAATGTGTTATGAATGTAACAAGATTATAACAAATGGGCAAAGGTCTATCAGATTTCAGTTTTGAATTTTTATCCGCTGCAGGGTAAAATTGGCTGTAAATTCACATCTTCAAGTATTTACAACCTGAATTTTACAAGAGCCATATAAAGAGGCATGACCACCTGATGGCGAATATTTTCTTTAAGTTATCAAATCAAAACAAGTACAGAATTATCACTTCCCATTCATAACTGCACTTTTGTCTTGAAGGAGCTAATCTTCCTTTGAAGAAAAAACATTTTCTCAGCATCGTTAATTAAGGAGAAAGAACGGGCTGTATGGAGATGTGAGGATGTAATTTGCATAGTTTGATGACATGGGTGGAAATCACTTTGATACATATAGGCTTTCTGCACATTCATGAATATTCATTCAGTACACCACCAACACAGCACATCAAAAATAGATGTGCAGGGTGGAAAATGATCTTATCAGAAAATCCATGGATGACATACAGCATTCAGCTGCAGTCTTCCACCATGGAGAATCTGCTCTGTGATTTGAAGTTCATTGAGTTCAGAGTGTTGGTGTAAGCCGGTTTATATCAGCCATTTGATAACAGAGCTCGACAATATCATGTAAGTCTTGTGTGAAAGATACCAGGACCCCCTGCTGTAAAATCATGAAAGTCTGAAAGACTTACAACACAACAACAAACCCGTCAGTGAAAAGCAAAAGTCACTGTGGCTCTGAGACAGTAACGGACTATACCCTGCATCTTTGTCCAAAGTGACCAAGATAACTTATCCTTTTCTTTTCTTGCCTGTGGGAATCTGTTTTACTTCTACTGTGATGCTGCCCTCCTAAAAAGAGAGGGAAGGAGAAGGAGAAAGGGGGATGAGGCACTGAGGGAGCAAGGGAGAGGGTAGGGACGCACAAAAAAGGGCTGCAGGGTCTACAGTATATTTAAGACTCAAATTAAACATCTAGACCCAAGACGTCAACAAAAATGAAACCTTTAATGACAATTTATTACCTCTATACTAACAACCCACAAAAGACACAGAGGGAGGGTGGCTTGGGAGACCTTGTGTGTGTGAGTGTGTGTTTGTAGGGGAGAGAATGCAGTCCAATCAGCTTTTTTGCTCATATGCCTCACTTTAGTCTATATCCTTGACGTTCCACTTCTGGGATTGATCAGTTGCCCTTGAGAAAATTTGCCGGATTTCATTAATTTAGGCTGGACATCCGTTGCCTTGGGCTTTCTTTGTGTTGGGATTTTAAACTCTGGTCGATTTATGAGAACAATAGTTAACCTTTCCTCAGATCTCTGCAGAGTAAATCCAGACATCTAGCTGGACTATCTGTCCAATCTTAGTTTTCTCTTGGACAACTAACACAACTTTTGAACGTACACAAGTTCCACCAAAACAATTTTCTTCCAAGCCTATTTTTCAACAGCGCCACAGATTTTCTCCGGTGCTTAGCACCGCCCAAGACAATTGTGATTTGGTTTAAAGAAATGCCAATAAATCAGAGCATGTTTTCCTCCCATCCCTGAATGCTATGTAGAATAAAATTATGCATTATGTTTACAACATAGACTAGTACTGGTACAAAACCTACAGGGTAGTCAAACTACAATGCTATCTCAATGATATGGAAACAACCATAATCACAAAAGACAAAAACATTGTATATGCAACTATGTCTAAATCATACATTTTACTTTGTATTTCTAATATTGTTTCTCTTTGGTCATCCCTCATCAGGTATTAACTGGAATGTACTTCACAGAATTGTACATGTGTATGCTGTGCACTGTGTGTTTGTGAGAATAGGTGCATGTGTGCTGGCATGCGTGTCTGTGCACCCGTGAGCACAGTTGTGACGAGTACAGCTGCATCCAAACAACCTGTGAGTGCCTCAAACCACAACACAGTGGGAAATGAGCTGGCCAGCCAGCAAGAAAGAGTGCCGACACAGCAAACAATGCTGCGACCGGGGACAGCCGGTAATGGGATAAGTGGCGGGTTGCAAATGTGTGAACTGGAGTGTGAACGCCATGTTAGGTATGCAAATGAAGAGGAGAACCTATTGGCTTGGCATGCAGGGCCCATCTATTCCACAGCAGTCTACGAAAGTGATACAAGGCTTGTCAGAGATGGCCTGCAGTGGCTGCAGACGTTTATACTATAAATTAAGAGTATATGAATTGATTCCAACCTAAGGAAATTGAAACTACATATATCTCAATGTGAGCTATGTGATAACAAAATAGCCTGCTTTCTGAATGCAAGCTCTACTGTTGCTCCAATCAAGGGGAACGTTTCCAGAACGTTTTGCAGCATCAATGCCAGTAACATGCAAGACAATTATACACTGGCTACAGCTGTGCAACACAAAGACTTACATCATACATGGAAGGCCCAAACTCACATTTGATTTGATTGAGTGTGAAAGTGCAGCTACTGAACTTGTTTATGGACATCAAAAACTATGTCAATGTGATTTTGAATAGACAATAAATGTAATATTATTTGGCAGTTTGTCATTCCATATGCACTATACTATACAGCAGGGGTCATCAACTATATTTGTCAGAGGGCCAGAATTTTGCCAGACAGTCTC
>NC_045734.1:17406082-17406169 GCF_008692095.1 Etheostoma spectabile
ATCGATCGGCTTGGCGGGCCGCATTCGGCCCGCGGGCCGCCAGTTGATGATCACTGCTATACAGTATATACAGTATGGGCTCTGTCT
>NC_045734.1:17406179-17406314 GCF_008692095.1 Etheostoma spectabile
GCGGCAAGGCGCAACGCCCGACGCAAGTGTCTTTGCAAAGTGTTTAAATAGTTAATGCACCTGCGCCCATCTTTGCCCCCATGGGCGTGCTGGTCTTACAGGGAGGTGTGTTCAGGTGAATTCTTGGCATATTGC
>NC_045734.1:17406339-17431339 GCF_008692095.1 Etheostoma spectabile
GGGGTGTGGTTGTTTGATGGTGGTTGTTGGTGGTGGACCAAGCATATGTTGCGTGCTGTGCAGTAAGCCTAACCCATTTTCTAATGTCGCTGTTAAAAATAACAATGAATGCGCGCTGTTTGAGGTACTCCCATGTTTTTGTTGGTCTAGCACAATCACTTTCTGCTGCTTCAAAGATACATATGCAAGAATTCCGTACCTGAACACACCCTCCCCTGTAAGACCATCACCCCATGGGTGGCAAGTGGTCGCAGTTGCATTAACTATTTAACACTGTTGCAAGACACTGGCGTCGGGGCGTTGCGCCTTGCCGCGCCGTGCCAAGACAAGAGCCCATACTGTATATACACTCACCGCCCTTTATTAGGTCATCCCCGATGCCTGTTTTTGTTGGTCTAAGGCACTCACTTTCCTGCGCTTCAAGATAGCAATATGCCAGAATTCACCTGACACACACTCCCTGTAAGACCGCACGCCCAGGGGGGCAAAGATGGGCGCAGGTGCATTAACTATTTAATGCACTTTGCAGACCCTGGCGTCGGGCGTTGCGCCTTGCCGCGCCGGGTGCGACAGAGCCCATACTGTATACTACTGTATAGCAGTGATCATCAACTGGCGGCCCGCGGGCCCGATCGGCCCGCCAAGCCGATCGAGTCCGTCCCCGCGCTGGATTCCAAACTTGTGAGGATCACAGAGAAAATATGTAGCCTATTCCACCCTATGAAAGCAACTAAAAGCACAACAACGGTCCTTCCTCATATCACCCCCATTCAGACTCTATTTAGGCTACACCCCAAAATCAAACTACTCCTCTGATCAGTTAAAGTTCGAGTTGACGGCCACTTGCGTGGGAGTAGGCAGATTTCAGTGGGCGGCGATTTTTTCCTCTGGCGCGCCTCGACTGCTCAGGATGTGAAATTCTAAATTTGAATGTTTAGTGTGGTGGTGACGGCGCAGATTGTATTCTTTGCAAACAGTCAACGCATTTCGTTGCAAATATTTATTTATATATATATTAATATTATATATATAATTAGGCATTACCGGTGAGGCATTCCGGAAGGTTTGCATGATAAATGGCTTACGTTTCAGTCCAGTCGCATGAAGGACCTGTTTTCAATGTCAACTTTGCGTTTCGTACCTTTAGAGTGGCCATTTTACCTCCGTTGAGAGACCCTTTCCTGTCACCTATTCCTGGTGTTTGTTTTTCAGTGCTCTACAAGTAAAATTGACTTAATTAGTTGAGGCAAGTATCTATTCACCCCTGGTGTTGTCTGGGTATAGGTGATGGAACTGACTCATAAAGGCCTCAGTTTTGTAGTGAAAGGGAAAGTATTACCAATAAACATCAATCATAATGTTATACCAAATTTGATTTTTTATTTAAGGGCCGGCCCCAAGGGCGACTGTCTGGCAAAGTCTGGCCTCTGACAAATATAGTTGATGACCCCTGCTGTATAGTATAGTGCTAATGGAATGACAACTACTGCCAATAATATCTACATTTATTGTCTATTCAAAATCACTTTGACATAGTTTTTGATGTCCATAAACAAGTTCAGTAGCTGCACTTTCACCACTCAACAATCAAATGTGAGTTTGGCCTTCCATTATATGTAAGTCTTTGTGTTGCACAGCTGTAGCCAGTTTTAATTGTCTTGCAATGTCTGGGCATTGATGCGCAAACACTTCTGGAAACGGTCCCCTTGATTGGAGCACACAGTAGAGCTTGCATTCAGAAAGCAGGCTATTTGTTATCACATAGCTCACATTGAGATATATGTATTTCAATTTCCTTAGGTTGAATCAATTCAAACTCTTAATTTATGTATAACCTCTGCAGCCACTGCAGGCCTCTCTGACAAAGCCTTGTATCATTTCGTAGACGGCTGTGGAATAATGGGCCCTGCATGCCAAGCCAAAGGTTCTCCTCTTCATTTGCACTACCTAACATGGCGTGTCACACTCCAGTTCCAACATTGCAACCCGCACTTATCCCATTACCGGCTGTTCCCGTTCGCAGCATTGTTGCTGTTCGGCACGCTTTCTTGTGGCTGGCCAGCTCATTTCCCACTGTGTGTGGGTTTGAGTCACTCAAGGTTTTTGGATGCAGCTGTACTCGTCACAACTGTGCTCACGGGTGGCACAGCCACGCATGCCACACACATGCACCTATTCTCACAAACACACATGCACACTACACATGTACAATTCTATGTGAAGTACATTCCAGTTAATACCTGATGCGGGATGCCAAAGAGAACAATATAGAAATACAAAGTAAAATGTATGATTTGACATAGTTGCATATACAATGTTTTTGTCTTTGTGATTATGGTTGTTCCCCATCATTGAGATAGCATTGTAGTTTGACTACCCTGTAGGTTTTTTACCATTACTAGTCTATGTTGTAAACATAATGCATAATTTTATTCTACAGAGCATCAGGGATGGAGGAACAACAGGCTCTGATTTTTGGCATTTCTTTAAACCAAATCACAATTGTCTTGGGCGGTGCTAACACCGGAGAAAATCTGTGGCGCTGTTGAAAAATAGGCTTTGGAAGAAAATTGTTTTTGTGGTGACTTGTGTACGTTCAAAAGTTGTGTTAGTTGTCCAAAGAAAACTAAGATGGAACAGATGGTCCAGCGTAGATGGTCGTTTACTCTGCAAGATGATCTGAGGAAAGGTTAACTATGTTTTCTCATAAATCGACCAGAGTTTAAATCCCAACACAAGAAAGCCAGAGGCAACGATGTCCAGCCTAAATTAATGAAATCGGCAAATTTTCTCAAGGCAACTGAATCAATCCCAGAAGTGGAACCAAGATATGACTAAAGTGAGGCATATGAGCAAAAAAGCTGATTGGACTGCATTCTCTCCCCTACAAACACACACTCACACACACAAGGTCTCCCAACCACCTCCCTCTGTCTTTTGTGGGTTTGTTAGTATAGAGGTATAATTGTCATTAAAGGTTTCATTTTTGTTTACGTCTTGGGTCTAGATGTTTAATTTGAGTCTTAAATATACTGTAGACCCTGCAGCCCTTTTTTGTGCGTCCTACCCTCTCCTGCTCCCTCAGTGCCTCATCCCCTTTCTCCTTCTCCTTCCCTCTCTTTTTAGGAGGGCAGCATCCAGTAAAGTAAAACGATTCCCACACACACACACACACACACACACACACACACACACACACACACACACACACACACCGAAGCACAGTAGCACACACACGTGCAAAAGATGCAAAAGGTGCAAATCCACCATCATAATAGAAATGTCCCAAGATACAACCGCGCCTGGCTTTTAAAGGGAATGGGAGATGACACTGATTGGTTTATTGCATGTTATGTCGAAAACACACTTAATTAATGAAGAAACTACGTGCAACCCTTCTGAACCATGTGCCTGGCACACAAACCTTTTTTCTGCCGTCAAACTAACAAAAGTGGATTCGGACACGGCCTAAACGCACCTGCGCCATGCGCTTCACGCTGTGCACTTAGATCATTAAAATAGGGCCCGAAGCATCCCTGACTACCTTGACAAAATCAGTACATCCTCAGTGTAATTGAGTGTATTCACACCTGTATTTACAACTGTCCACTTATGATCAAAACCCTGATAATCAGACTGGATCACTATAAATGAGATGTGGGCGGCGATTCGTAGGTTACCCCAGGTCATCCCTGGTTTAGACCTGCCCAGCACAGTACCAGATATTAGAATATCAGATTGCCTGTTTTTGGTAGCACAGAACAGATTAGTCAATTGTTTGGCCAGTTCAAACTACAAATCCTTCCTTCACCACCACTCCTCCACTACTTCCAGCACCTTTTATCTTTTTGGATTTGGCGCACCTATAGTCAAAGAATTTGTTTTTCCTTGTTGCACATAATCAAATAAGAAAAGGCAATGGCAGTGTTAAGGGTGTAGAGGAGAGACAGAATTTATGGCAATGCAAAAGCAGAAACAAAACCAAAAAAAGTGACCCACAGCGGTGCCCATAAGACATGCAGCACGCCTCAAGCTCCTTTGAAGAAAAGTCAGGAGCCTTAAGGTTCAGAGAGGAGAAAAACCTGAGTTCTTTTCCTCTGCATTTTTCTTTGTCCTTCCAGTCCACCCTCCTCCTCCCTCAACCCCCCTTCTTTTTCTAATTTTCTTGAGGACGGAGGTGCCTGCCTGCCTGGCACATGACATTGATTTCCATCAGCGCTTGGAAATAACCTCGGAGCCGTTGCCAGGGCAACCTGCATCTACCTTTTTGCATTTTTGCATATTGCCGCTGAGTTTTTGTCTGTTTTTTCCCCCATTACGTTGGCCACGGCTCGCAAAGCGACGGGATGACAAATGCTCTCAGGTAGAAAGGCGATGGCAGGGGATTGAGGAGAGGGGAGGGGGGGAGTGATGGAAGAGGAGGAGCAGCGGTCGGATGGGTGGTGAGCTGAGGAGGGGGGAGGGAGGGTGGGGGGTGCCCCAAAAGGATGGATGGCTTGCCAGGCAGGGCCATGAACCTCTGCCCATAGTGTGTGTGTGTGTGTGTGGAAGGGGGTTATAAGTGTCTCCTGTTGGGGGTGGGGGGGGGGGGCGGGGCAATAAAAACACCCAGAGCACTGACACGGATGGACTCCTGCCTCCTAATTAACTACATAAGAACAGGCACCGAGATTGAGAGAGGGAGAGAAAGATGCATGCAGAGAGATAAAAAGAGATACAATGAATGAGAAGAGAGAAGAAATAGAATTACATTTAGTGGGTCACAAGCACAGCAAGATGCTCCTCTCTTTCTAACATGAACTATCATCCATACACACACCTGTCTGTGCTGCAGGCCATCGCCAGCGCTGCCACTCACAATGTAAGCCTGTGGGGTACATCAAGTTCCTTCAGTGACAGCGACAGCATGTGTGTGCCCAAGTGTGTTCAATGTGCATTTGTAGCAGTGTGTGGGTCTGCTTGCTTTGGTCATTTACAGTTCAGTGGTGTAGAGAGGGAAGCATCCTTGTTATTGTGTTTCTCTGCAAATGTGTATGTGCACAGGAGCATGGGCCGTGTGAATGGGTGTGTGGGGGTGGCTATCGAATTGCTGGAGTGTGTCATGAGAAATGTTGATACACAGAGAGAGAGCGAGAGAGAGAGAGAGAGGATGAGAAGGAGAGAGGAGGGAAGGAGAGGAGGAGAGAGAGGTGAGGGGCGAGAGAGGAGGCAAGAAAGGCCATGCTACCTACGACATTCCTCCACCAACATTTTTTCTATGATTTCTCCCCTTTTCCCTGTATCAACACCCCAGTCAAAGTGCAGCCAGGGAAATGAACTTCATTACCCGAATATTATTAGGTTTGCTGGGTGTCACTTAAATATTCCCCCACGCATTTCAACAAGCAGGGATACAGTCGGTTTAGACGAGTGTATTGTAAGCATCTATGGGTTGACAGGGCAGGCCAGCGGTGGGCCTGAATTGGGTTTGTAATCATCTTGAGACGGCCTCTCTATCCCGAGGAAGAAAGACTGTCAATATGCTGGAAGGAGAAAGCAATTTGCTCAAGTGTGTTGCCCCCCCACCCCCACCAACCCACACACCACACCCGGCCACACCATCCCCCCCCCCCCCACCACACCCCCCCTTCCCCTGACCCCCCCAAACCACACCCCCCCCCCCCCCCCCCCCCCCCCCCCCCCCCCCCCCCCCCCCGCCCCCCGCCCACCACACACCCACCCCCCCCCGCCACACCCCCCCCGCCCCACCAGCCAGCCCGCCCCACATGCCCCCCCCCCCCAAACAGCCCCCCCCCCCCCGAACCCCCCGCCACCCCCCCCGCCCCCAAAAAATCCCACACACACCACAACACACAGACGACACACACACACACACACGCACACACGCACACACGCACACACGCACACACACGCACACGCCATTTGATTCACAATGGGCTCAGGAGTTTCACTAGAGCACAGCACTCACCTACATACACATTTTCTGTCTTTCTCTCACTTACATTACACAAGCAGGATATGGCTATTTTTTCAAATAAGCACAAGTTCACTGCAATCATCCAGCCAGCCCTCAGATTTGCCTTTTACTCCCCCTCTGCTCCAACACACACAGGATTTAAGACGTGACCAATGCCTGAGCAAGCCTTGCCAAATCCCTCCCCAAATCTCACAAACAGACAACTGATAGTGAAATTTGGAAGCCATCAGATAAATAAAATGAAAAAACATGAGTACTGCAGGGCATCAACCAAGGGTTTACACAAAAAAAACGAAGATAGACATCCCTAGTGTAAATCAATCTCATGTTATATATACCTAGCTCAAAAGGTCCTGATAAGTCTTGGAGGGGGTAAGGTAAACAAAATTGATCATTACAAAATTCATGAGGTGCAGAAATCCTAACTTGCGTCTCTTTCCTGCTGGAGGGCAATGTTATTTTTTTCCCTCCATCCCTCGAAACATATCTACACACTCAGTGACTAAGATTTGCGAAAAGGGCAAATTTGCATACATTCCATAAGGAAGAAAATCTGATCATATAAATGTAAATAAGGTGAGCTTAACTTATATTTTCCTTGAGAAAACAGTGAATTGATAACATGAGTGAGCAGCGGGCGGAGGAGGTGAGGTGGATGGAGTGAAGACGGCTCCATGGGGCCTGAAGATCAGTATATTCATTAATGTCAGAGACAGGGAAATTAGCTTTTTTGCACATGCTGGCCCATGCTTGAAATGTTACTCCTGTGGACAGACAGCAGGAGGCAGTGGTGCAGCAGCAGCACAGATACAAACATTATGCTTTTTTCTGTATTTTATGATTTGTTGTTTTACATTTTTTCCTCAATTGCTGAAACCTTGTTACAAATGTTAAGTGAAACCAACACATCAGTTTATACTGCGCTTAATTTGTGTTGCAAAAGGCCATCACCCCACAAAACATTTAACTCATCTTTCAAAAGTAAATACATTTTAGTGCATCACAGCAACCAAAATGTCACTATCATTTCTTAAGTAAAATAGTCTGACTTGCATGCAGTCCAATGCAGTTTATCCAATAATAAAGTCAAATATCCTCTACAGCTGACTGACTAAACTCACGTCACACAAACCCTAGCTTTCACAGTCTATTCTCACTGTCAGAGTTCACTTTTGTGGTACATAACGTCCACTTTCACAATACAAACCTATGTAACTGTAATGTAAAATATAAAAATAAAAACTAAGCAATAGAAACACCTTCGCAATCATTTAAACGTTCCTCTCCATCTGGTCAAAGCATTGTATTTGATAGTTTGTCTCACAGTACACAAAAATCCTGTCCCCACACAGTATGTATCTCTACTGTGACATCCTCCCAGGCAGCATGTTGTCTCTTTTGAGGGTGAAAATGTTACTTAAATGTTATCTATTCCTTTGATACTTTTGAATATCCCTTTAACACTGTATATTGTGCAATAGAAAATCATTGTAATCCATTTTGATCAAGACTAACTCAATGCATCTGGTTGAGTTGAATACATTTGTACTTAAAGAGGTGTCGTACAAATACTTTGTTACTTACTTAAGTAGAATATTTGGGTATCTATACATTACTGAAGTACTTATTTTACAGCAGACTTTTTACTTCTACTCCTTATATTTTCCCTCAATTATCTGTACTTTGTACTCCTTACATTTTAAAAAATAGCCTGGTTTTCATTCCGGCTTGTCATCGTTAAAAACAAACAAAAGCCTATCCAGATAAATCGCACCACTGGGCTAGAGTGAATTTGATTGTGATTGGATGAGAAGTATAAACATATACCATTCTGACACCCTATTGGTTTGTACACGATCCGTTACACCTGCACATGACACAAATCACGTCACACTCCAGCAAGGAAATAGCAGACGTGTGTAGCCTAATACGAAGATGTCCGTGGCAGAGACTCAGGAGAACTGGAGCCAGACGTCCCCACCAAGCACCAGCGAGGAGGTTGGTAGCCAGCAAGACCAGCCAACCCTTCTACATCCCTGGTCGTACCTGGAAGAAGTTTTCAAAATGGTTGGATGCAAAAACAACTCCTTCTGAATGGGCTGCAAGCTCTGCGCACCCAAGTACCACGGGCTAATTATTTCCAGAACTTGCCGTCTAATTTGAAAACGCATATTGATATAATTTTTTTCCCCTTTACATTATTTTTACACTTTTAGTTTTGAAACCAGTACTTTCAAACTTGTGTAAAATGCTTGAGCTGATATTTCAACTTCTACAGAAGTCTTTTTAAAGCCTAGTATTTATACTTCTACTTGAGTAATAAATTTGAATAATTTTGAACTTCCATATAAAACTATCAGGAAATGCATGGAATGAGCTCTAGAATTGCACACAGTTGCCAGTTAGGGTGAAATAAAAAAAGTTTTTTGCAACAATCTTTAAAATATATTTTTTCCTTTTTTTTTTAACCAATGCCCCCCCCCCCAAATATTTTCTGTTTATGCGGTACCGACAACGTGGACTACATCATATCTGTTTTCAGCAAAACAGAGCAAGACAGAAAAAGCAGAAAATCCATGTTGTGTCTTTGCAAATTAAATAAATGTTAGACTGACTTACTTTTGATGTGCATTATTTTTAGAAAACATTTTGTTTTTAATAAACATATAGCTAGCTCTGCACTTTTTGCTAATATTAGGACTACTTCAGAGGTGTATGAATGAACGTCCTTGTCGTTCAACACAGGCATTTGACTGCTTTGCTTCAGTTGATATACTGCATTTGGCTGTGAGGCGCACAGGCTTCCAGACTAAATGTAATTGTAACAAAGAAAAGGTTCATGGCTGAGAAGATACAAGACAAGCATTTTATTAGCCCACTCCGGGAGATGCTGCTCTACCTTCAGAGAAAATGAAAGGACAACCTCTTTTGCTGTATGGCACTGCAGGCTTAAATCTGATTATTTGCCCCACCTATTGTGACTCAGAATTTTTTTCATCCAAACAAACACTCAATCTGATTTTCCCCATGTTTTGACATACAATGATTACATCAGTTACATGCCACACACAGTAAGAGAAACAGAAAAAAAATCTGGTTTGAAGATGCAGTTTAATTCTTCCTCAGAGCAGTACAACCCACAGAGGAACAAAATGTGATTCACATTATCATGACCTCGAAGGGGGTTTCATCACAGTGTGACTGTGAGGATGCCAACTCGGTCACTGGTGCATGAAACTGCCTCCTTTTATTGGCATGGCATTCAATCAGTTCCTCTTGGGTATATGTCCTTGGCTTTGCAGCGGGGCCCACCCATTACCGCATTCCCTGCACCTGCCCACATCTCACTACCCAATCCCTTTCCCCCCCCCCTCGCTTCCAACCCTGCATAAATACAATCAGCCCTGTCAAGAAAGGCAGAACCACTTGCTCTCTTCCTCTATTGTTTCTGATTGATTATGCAGAGCAACCACCGCTTCGTCCTCCCCATCCCACCCAATGTTTTTGATTTCCACTGGAGTTGGCTTGATGCCAAAAGATCCTCCCCCATCCTTCGTATTCCCACCCTCTGATTTCATATAGTGCCCACCCGTCCATGCATCACCCTCAAACACCTCTGGTAGCGCAACTGCCACCCTCAGCCGGTAAAATTAAAAGAAAGACAAAGTGGGGAAAAGTAACCTTTTACCATTCACAAATTCAAAATGATACAGGCTACAAAAGCAGAACACAAGGTGAAAACTGTGAGAGAAACAACTTTTTCTTACTGAAGAGGTGAACATGTATTAAGAAAGCAATGCTGTATCGTTTACCCAGCCCACAAGGGAGCAGCCTATCTGCCATAGAGTAGAAGATGGCCACATTATAAACCCTTTTTCATTTTACTACTCGGAAACAGGAGTTGCTGTTTTTACTCAGCAGCCTGGCAGTGGTGGGTTGCAATACAACTGCCTTGGCATGCCAAAGGCTGATGGGGGTCTATTTCATTGTCAATTGCTCCTGTTATCATGCAACGCACATTCACTTGCTCTCTGCATCAGTGTGAGCTTTAACTGATGTGCCAGTCAGTCAGCCCCATTAAACCCCAAAGCAGTCCCTGAGCAGCCCTTTTGTCTTTGCTATTTGTTCCCCTCAGCAGCACTAAACAGTAGCTCCCACAACACTCACTCCAGCTAAACAACCTTCGCCTCCCCAGAGAGGTATGCCTTCTCTTCTCCCACCTCCAGTGGTGACTTTAATGAAATATGCAGCTGTCTTTTAATCAAACAAGGCCAATTTGCATACAGACAGGAAGGGGCGGTGGACCCCCCCACCCCACCCTGAGAGCTGGCTGCAATCCAGGCAGACGAGCTGCTCCTGATGTTGGAGCGTCGGGAAGGAGATGGAAAGGTGGCGGAGGTGGATGATGCAGGAGGTGTGGATGGGGGCGAGGGGAGGACACAGCGGAGTACGAGGGACGGGAACATGGCTAGAAACAAGCACAATCCAAATTAAGCAAAGGAACAGATGGATGTTTCACATTAGCATTGATCAACAACAAATACGGGCACCATGCTTTGTGTCCAGGAGAGTGAGTTGGCAGGGCTCAAGGGTAAATCGGGCAGAGGATTAGAGAATTCTAGTGGTCTGTGTGTACATATATTTGCATTTGTGTCAAAAGGTTGGTAATTTTAAAAAGGTGCTGATTAGCCAAGAAGGAACAACATACCACAATCGTCGGCATGCACAATTATAATAAATGCAAAGCTCTTAACAAACGGCGATTAATTAACAAATTACCTTACAACGATTACTTTGGAGGCGCTGAGCAGCGTGGCAGGGAGTGTGGGAGCTGGGCAACGCATGGCGATCTTTTGTTTTGGGTTGTTCTCATAGCTGAGGACTGATGAATAGTCAGATATAACGTTCTCTGCTGTTCTCTGTGTGTCTAAGTAGCTCTGAAGAAGACAGAGGCTGACGAAAGGTGTGTGGGTCCGTGCATGTGCGTTTCAGACTAAGAAGCAAGATAACTAGCCACTGGTGCCACACCATTACAGCCAGGCGTTGGCTCGCTCCACAATAGGCTGACCAGCCAGATGGGGAACTGGCTGACTTGAAGTCTATCAGTTTGGCTAGCTGGCTGGCCTACTGGCTCATTGGCTGTCTGGCTGGAAGGACTCTGCCTGGTATCAACAGGGCCAGTGAATGAACAAGGAAAGCTGTGTTTTTCAACACTGTGGTTTTCTTTTTTCCAATCTCTCTCTTTTCTTTCTTAAAATATGGCTTTCCTTTTGCCTTTGTTTAGATACTACTCTAGCCTGTATTTTTTTATCTGATAAACAGCCATTACAGACAAAGACAAAATTAGATTACAGAATGGCAGAATTGTGTATTGGCTTTATTTCTAAAAAAGGAAAGGTGAATCACTGTTTCCATGCCAGTAGACACTGGTAATGTGCCGTCATGGAGCAATATGGTGGTGGGTGAAGTGCAATGATATATTAGGTGATATGATCCAGCTGAGACACATAATGTACCTGCTGTTAGATTTGGCATGAATTTCTATATTTCTAATGCAGCTCTGTGGTGGACGGAAGAGGCAAGCCATCCTTTCCTTCATAAAATTAATAGTTACAGGGTTGCAGCTGATCCATTTACTGTTCTTCCATCCCAATGAAATAGCTATAGTCACTGTGAATTATTATCAAGCACCATAGGAAAAGGAAAGCGCACACACACACACACACACACACACACACACACACACACACACACACACACACACACACACATACACACACCTTGCCAATCTCCACCTACCAATGCTGCCAATCTCCACCTACCAATGCTGTCAATCCAGCAAGCACATCATCACAGAGCCCCAAGCCCAGCCACCTGCAGACAGACCGCTCACCATCTGAGAGAAAGTGGTGAATAACATTTCACTATGCGATCAGATTTAAAAGCTCATCAGATCTACCTTGCTTGAGCTGATATAACTTAAAATCATGCAGTTGGGTGTTGCTGAATGGCTAATTGATTTAGACCTCCCAGTGTTTCACAGTGTGCTGCTTCATGTTGCACATAGTTCATCTGCTAATAATGGTGAAACACTGCTGCAAACCCTGTTTAAAGCCTCCCAGGGGAGGTTTCTTCTGTTCTTGTGACTTCTATCTACATATTTGTTAGAAATAAAGGCTTCAATGAGTAGGCACATGCTAGCTGTCAGAGACAGCCATCCTGTTAACTTCAGTTTTTTAGAAGAATAGAAGTTCTTCTGAGCTACAGTACCATCTATTGCATGGACGCTAGCTAGCCTATAGGTAGTTGGCTAGCAACGAGCTAAAATAAGGTGGCCAAAAATGTCAACATTTTGATTGCCATTTGAAGATTCACATCGAATCTGGTTTAAAATGTTAAAATGCATTTTAGTAGCACACATATCTCACCTCATAATTAAAATACCAGGATATGAAATAATTTAAATTAGCCCACTGATGTGATGATACTGAAGTGTAGGCAATAAGTGTGTGTCAACTCAGTTGCCCACTACAGTTTCTAATTCCGCATGGATTGTGTGATGAAACGATAGCACAGCACGCTAGAACTAAAAAAAAAAAACTAAAAAACAAAACAATATCCAACCGTTGCTCAAATGACAAGAAAAGCAACTAAATGAGAGCGTGACCAAACTGACTTACCCGAGTGAACCAACCTTTCAGCATTCATCAGGATTTACAGAGCAAGTGGAAGCACAGCCTACTTGAACGCCACAAATCACCATTAATTATCCAATGAGGCCGGACTCTCAAGGATGCTGCACCTACAACAGAACATTTTCAAAATAAAGGTTCTCAGAAATTAAATCGATTTTTTGTAGGTTTTCCCTGTTGTGTGTTGTTGTATATTAGTTTTAGTTATGTGTACCTAATAAACTGGCAACTATGTGCATCTACTGTAGATTGTGATTTTACTCCCCCAACAAACTGATGAAGGCCATGTTATGAAATGTATTAGCTGATCCAAGTAAAAATATAGATGTACAAATGTAGTCACACACACACACACACACACACACATTTCAGTTTTTCCACAAGCCGCCACTTAAAGAGGAAGTTTTGAAAGCTCAGTTTGGCTCAGAGAGTCTCTCTCTGTGCCATAAAGTAATCCATCTGATTTCTGAACAAATCTGTCCTGGTGTCATGCAGTGTAAAATGCTGTGTAGACTTTGGCTGAAGATGGTTACTCTTACAGTTACTAATAACACATTTTACAATTACATGGACAAAGTCATTGAATGAAACATGCTGTACCAATGAGAAAGCACAGGTGTCGCTTCATGTGCATCACCAAATTGGTTTAGTACCTGTGCCAGGCAGTGGGCCTGTCATAGCAGTGTCACGGCTGTCATTGTCACTCACCCTCAGGACGGCTGCCTTGTAAAACAGCTTAGATAGAAGTGTCAACGTCAGGTGAGTTTTCAATATATACTGAATTTGCTGGAACTTTTACTGTCTCTCTTCTTCACTTTGTCATTTGTCAGCCTGGCGGTGTCGTCCTCAGCAGCACACAGGAGATTCAAAATAATGAATTGAACACAAAGATGGCTGGGAAAGCCACAGCAGGAGCTCCAACGTGTGAAAAGGGTGACAATGACCGTCAACAGACCACACTGTCAACACATCACGTTCAGCAGGGTGTTTGAGAAAGGGTGTGACAGGAGGTGTAAATGAGAAGCCCTGTTGAAACTGTACTGTGTGGTGTGTGATGCCACTGCAAAGCTGCAAATTCACATTTCCTCTCAGTTGTAGTAGTGTGTGCTGCATGTTTTATACATATATGAATGAAAACCGCAAATCAATATTGACATGTGTTCATGGGTTTAACAGCGCGAGAATCTTTAAACCTTTGGGAATTATCTGCATAGAGAAGCCTCAGCTCTAAGTTGCCGCTCTTCACTGAATTAAGTTTCTAATTTTTGAAAATCAAGACAATCAACTTTAAACAATAAAAATACCAATCTTTATTCTTTGAGATAACATATCAAAGATAATCTGATGATACCATAACAAATTACACAAGAACTATACACCAGTAAGCAAACCCAATCTATCTGAAGACAATAGTTCTCTTGGTTTTTGAATGTATTGTCTCTTCTATAGGTATGAAACTTGTTCTTGGTTTGACTTGGAAAAGGCAGAAAATACACTTTTTGTTAGGAAAATATGTTGCAAATTTAGATGTAGCCTCTATAAAGTATCCCTTAAGTTTGTATCAATGCACACATTTAACACAGATAAAAACTTTCTCTCTGTAATTTTATTGGCGTTCCTTTCAGGGATAGAAAAACACCTACGACAAAATCTGCTTTAATCTTGTAAATGTCACCATTCGAACCATTACCTATTGGCAAGATCAGTTTTAATTTGTGAATATTCAATGTACAAATATTGACAACTTTTGCGCTTTGGTGCAAGCGATAGTGCAGCCTAGCCAACAGGGTACAACTTACTGTGTGAATACAGGCCACAAGAAATAAACACTTAGTAAAGATAAAAGATCATCACTGTTAAAGACCTGCAACAAACCTCTGCAAGCCAACAGCTGGAATGAAAGTTGAATTAAACGGATTACACTTAACATGCACATAAATACCTATTCATAAATCAATTCTGTATGCTGCATGTGCTTTTCTTTAAAACATACCAAAAAATTACTTTTATTTGGTTTACAGTCAGAAAAACTAAATGGACAAAACGGCTGCATGGGACAACAGTTGTACAGACTTTACAACTCATTGTATATAATATTAGAACATGAACTGCAATGAAAATACAACAGTGAATGAATAATATAAAATGCAAGGTATGACTGTATTACACAACATTGGCATTATATAGAAAGAGACAGGATGGTTTGGCAAAAAGGGGTTTTAAAAACAGAAGAATTACAATAGGACTAAATTCTCCGAAAGCTGCTCCACACTGCCACTGCTTGTGTTTTTTTATTATTTTGCAGCGCAGAGGTGTCAACAATATCTTTGCTTTCTCCATGATACTATAAACCTAATCTAAGTATCCTACTTAACCCTAGTGTCTATACAAAACTATGCACCACAACACAAAGCAGACCAGGCCAGTGGCACAGTTAATCCTAAACCTTAAACAGTTAATCCTAGTTATGAGTTAATTTCACCTGCAATGCTCTTCTTCATTTTGAATTACTGTTTTCCATTTCTCTCCATCTGGGTAGCCGTGCATGGCAAAACCTCCTGTCACCCCAAGATCCTGCAAAGCTATTCTGTCCAAAACAGGCTTTGTTTTCTCTTATGGGCACTCTTTTTTTCCATCATACTACTTTATTCTGATCAAAATCTCCACTGATGATGGTTTCCTTCTTATTTCAATGACTACTGCACTCTACTACAGCCAGCTAGTGCTCTAAAAATAAACCAAGGAGCCAGAGCTCAGTAATGAGATAGGTTTAGATTTTCTTCTGTTTATCCATTACCTGTTAACTTTTTTGGTTTATTGTAAACAATCCTGAATGAAGATGCATTGTGCAGTCTGGAAGATGGGGAGAACCAAACAAGGGGAGTTCTGTACAGTATGTGGATCTACATTTTACTCACTGAAGGAAAATGTTGGGATTTACTCGGTCTTGGAACTTCTTGTGGTTAGGTCGCTTTTTTCAGGCAGAAAAGGGTCCTTCCAGAAATGGGCTTCACAGCATGAGTGTGTGTTTGTGTACATGTGGGCTTGTTTATGTATACAGAATACATGTTGGTTTGTGCCTGGCTGTGTCCTGATGTCATATATTGGCTCTACATCTCGTGGGAGAGGGCTTCATGCTGAGCAGCCACTCCGTTGGCCTGCGGGGCGCTGAGCTGCCCCCCAGGCTGACCGTTGGCCTTTGGCTGATCAGCAGGATTGTCAGATGGGTGTGAGCTGAAATGGCCATTGGACTCATTTAACCTGCGGACACGATATGTCTCGTAGTGGATGCTGCCTGTGATGTCCTTTATGTTCTGCATGTGTGTCCTGAAAGACAGCAAACTGTATTACAACACCAGTAAGTATTAACTATAATGTTACAGCATAACGCCTACAACAAGCAAAATTTGTTTTGTGTGTTACTTTATAATTCTTTGATTACCAAAGTAGGGGCCATGGCACAGGCCAAGAGAGTACTGCATTAATTGTGAGCTTTTTGTGAATAGCGGACGCTAGCTTTCCCACACTGGACAAGTTCATCTACAAGGGAAAGTTATCATATGTTGGGATTCTTCTAAAAAGACAAAAAATACCCATACTATTAAATGTATGTTTTTTATGTTAATTTACAGCTAAAATCAATTTTTTTGTTTTGCCAGTATGTTACCAATGTATACCTTGTCATTTTTAATTGATAAGGTTTGGAGAACCATTGCGTTTGCCTAAAGGCTGGCATTGATTAGACTCCTGTACCAATAAGCAACTCAAATGCCAACATGCCTGTTGTAACACTGACTAGGGAAGCACTCAACCCGTCTAAAAGAATTTCATTAGTATTGATTTTAGTAGGAAAGTGAAGCTTCATAGAGCCTTTGTGCTGTTCCCAATTAATTTCAACACAAAGTGAGTTGCTTTTTATCTAGCAGGAGGGTTGGTCCATCCATAGCTAGTCTTTTATATAATTTCATATATATTGGTTATACAATAAACTCTAGAATTATAATGCAAGCTCACCTGATGAGGAGGTCCCGCAGGTAGGCAAACTCACAGTGTGCAATATTCTCAACTGCAGAAAATAAAAATAGGAAAATATTAGTTGAATTACATAACTTGAGAGATTCTCACACACACACACACACAACACCACACACACACATCACACACACACACACACACACACACACACACACACACACACACACACACACACACACACACACACACACACACACACACAACCACACACACACACCCACACACACACACACACACACACACACACACACACACACACACACACACACGAAATGAGATAACTAAATATTATTCCTTCTATTCCACATTACTTGCCATTCCTCAAAGAACCACAAAATGGCAGTGTTGCTCACAAGTCAACTGAAGGGCATCCTCTAACATGACATCTCCAGCAATTTTCTTAAGCCAAGATAACACACTCCTCCACTTTGGAGTAATTTAATACATCTCGGCTTTCCTCTATATTGGAAAACTTTAAGTGAAACGTTTTAACATACTCCCAGTGACAAGCCGCTGGTGCCTCCAGTAGGGCTAACACATGTTTGAATTATAGATTATGTCAAGAGTGTAAATGAAAAAAGGAGGGTGCTATTTATGTAAAGCTTTGAAATCCATGGGCAGGAAATTAAACTCTCTTTGAAAGGAGGAGAGTGGGATAACTGCCGAGTCTGTGAGCGTTGATTAGTGGCGTCGAAGGAAGACACTGCTAACTTGAAACAAGCTACCCTGCTGGTATCGCCACTCTCTACTTGTACCTACAATATATACATTTAAATGCATGTCTATTCCTTCCCTCCATCTCTAATTGATTCTCCAATCCTTGAAAATAAACTGTTTCTATTCCACTTGGGATATATAGAGACTTCTCCTCTGAGGCCTAAATTATGTCGGTGCCGACAAGTCCAACAGAGCAGCAGCTTCCTCTCTCCTCCTTTTCCGTGTTCCCCCTCTCCCACCACCTGGCTCTACTAGAAAGGAGCCATTGTTCTTTCAGCCAGACAAGACGGCATTTGTCCCCCAATCCATGTACTTCGCCTCCCTTGCCCCTGCCATTCTGTGAAGTTAATTTCATAATGCATGCTGAGAGAGTAGTAGTTACCTTCAAATTCCTAACACTAAAAGGGTCCATAGTACTACCTTGAAAATGTCATCTTTTCAGGGAGTACAACGGCCTGGTTTGAGCTTGAAATGCATTTCTGAGGTTCATGTGGGACCAATGCAATCCTTGATAGGAAGGAAAAACAAACACATTTCTGCTACACCAATTTGTAGTCAATAAATAAATATTTGTGAAATATTGAATAATTTTACTGCTTTTTGCATTTTATTTCAAATGATTATATTGAGTTATTTAAATAAAACCCTCTGAGAAATTTAGAGGGAACATCTCTCTTTGGTGGAACTGCCAACAACTTTAAGAGTTGAAGAGGACCTGAGTAGACTTTAAATTGTGTTATTTCTCACAATGTCTTTAAAAGGTCACATTCCCAGTGAACCAGTAGGCCACCATGAATCAAAGAGGAACTAGACAAGCCACTTTTTTAGATGCCGCAGTTGGAATAATTTACAAGATATACAAAAATGGTTTATATGTATTGATAGTCCTTTGTCCAGGCCTCCTTCAGCTGTCCTTTTGTCCTTCGCACGCACGCACGCACGCACGCACCCACCCACCCCCACACACACACACCCCCACACACACACACACACACACACACACACACACACACACCACACACACACAGAGAGAGAGAGGGGACATTCACTTGCTAAGAACTTCCTTGGCAGTGTGAGCATGTCGTACAGGCCAACAAATGTAAACTGTATCACAGTTGCTACGTACAAGTGTGTGTGAGGCAGTGTGTCTGTGTTATCCCAAAGGACACAAAAAGTCCTTGTAAATCTCTTCCCTTGTCTCATACATGTCCCTAGTTACAGATGCAGAGATATGTATGTAAACAAGTGCCTTGTACTCAGAGAACAGATGGTTTAACCAGCTGGCCAGATTTTGAAGCCACAGTTTATAATTTCCATGAATTGAAAATTGTGAATCTGTTGTTTTCATGCAAAGCTGTTTCAACATATTGTTGCTGGTGTGTTGCATAAATACCATCAACTTACCGGATAGCCTGCATGTGATTTTATTATTTATCAGAGTGATTAAATTAGATGGCCTGTCAACTAACAGGTGTGACCCAGTTGTGAGTGTGGTAAATGAGACATTTTAGTGTTTGAAGAAATTCCCTCATGTAGATGCATAATATAATATTATTATGCCAATCTATAATATACAAAGTTAAGAATTATTAAAGGTCATATGACATGGTGCTCTTTGGATGCTTTTATATAGACCTTAGTGATCCCGTAATACTGTATCTGAATTTCTGTTGTGATAGGTAATAGGAAAAGAATGGTGAATAAGCACTTAACTGCAATACTTAGCAAATTTAGCATCCATTCCTCGTCAGCTACAGCCTGTCCCAAAAATGAAAAACACTCTACACAGCCTTCTAAACGTCAGGTCTTTGGCAGGAAAATCATTTTTTCAATGATTTATTACTAAGCACAATCTAGATTTTATGTTTTTAACTGAAACCTGGTTAGACCATAATAACAGCGCTGTGTTCTCATCGAGTCAGCTCCCCTAACTTCAGTTTATGAGTGAGAATAGAGTGAATAAGAAAGGAGGTGGAGTCGCCATTTTGTTTAATGACTCATTCCACTGTACGCAAATATGTTATGGAAATTTTGTTTCTTTTGAATATGTTGTCTTCAATTAAGATCTTCCCTCAAGCGATGTTTCTAAATATCTACAGGCCACCTAAATATTGTGCAACCTTCATTGATGACTTCACTGAACTGCTGTCTATTATCTGCATTACTTTGATTGTGTAATCATTGCGGGTGATTTTAACATCATGTTGACAGCCCCCAGGACAGGGGGACAAAAGAGCTGTGTTGTGTTTTTGAGAAACTATGGACTGACTCAGCATGTGACGGAGCCACCCACAATAAGGGGCACACTCTGGCTTGATTGTCTCCAAAGGTCTGAACATTTCCAAGGTTGTGGTGACTGACGTTGCTCTCTCAGATCATCCTGTGTTTTCTTTAACGGCACTATCTCTGTGCCCAAAAGGTCCAAACAAAGATAATCAGAAAACGGTATATCACTGAAAACACCAGGGACACATTTATACAGCTTTTCTCCTCCACACCAGCCCTCTCTGGGCTATCGTCAGTGAGCTTGTAGATAATTTCAACTGTTAATTACAATATTATTGATGCCATTGCTCCCACTAAGGTCAAAGTTGTCTCTGGTAAGAAAAGATCTCCATGGAGAAATGTCCTCTGGTGAGAACAGAAAAAGAGAGTGTAGGAAAGCGAACGAAGGTGGCGAAAAAACAAATCTCCTGGTCCATTATAACTCCTATAAAGAGAGACTTCGCATTATAATTTGGAACTGAGGAATGCAAGAAGGTCTTTTTCTCTGATATTATCTCTAGAAACAAAATAATTCCCGTGCTTTGTTTGGAGTTGATAGGTTAACAAACCCCCAGTACCAGTAGCATCTGAACTTTTATCTACCAAGGCCTGCAATGACTTTGCCTCCTTCTCAAAGACAAAATTCAAAAGATTAGACAAACAGTCAGTGCCTCCATATCAAGTCCAGGATATGTGTTGTCACAGTGTTCAAGCAAAAATAGTTCCAATATGACAGAATTTCACACGATCAACCATACAAACCTGGAGGACATTATCAAAATCTGAAAACCTCGACCGTTGCCTTGATTTTTTACCAACGGGACTTTTCAAAAATGTTTCCAATTGTTTGATTTGATTTCTACAGATTGTGAACACATCTCTTCTTTCAGGTATCTTTCCACAGGCCTGAAAACTGCAGTAATCAAGCCACTCTTAAAAAAGAACAACCTAGACAAGTCACAATGAGCAAATATAGGCCAATATCAAACCTTCCGTTTTTAAGTAAATCATTGAAAAAGTAGTCTTTCAACAACTCAAAACATTTCTTGTCACTAAGCAACAGTTTTGATACCTTTCAGTCGGGTTTCCGAACACACCACAGCACTGAAACGGCTCTGTCAAAGTCTTTAATGACATCCACCTTAACACAGATAATGGCCAAATTTCAATCTTAGTATTACTTGATTCAGTGCTGCATTGACACGGTCGACCATGACATACTACTAGAACGATTGGAAAACTGCGTTGGCCTTTCTGGCTCAGTACTAAACTGGTTTGAATCCTACCTAAAGAATAGGGATTACTTTGTGTATAGGTAATTATGCATCTGAGCGTACAAATTGACGTGCGGAGTTCCGCAAGGCTCCATTCTGGGGCCTCTTCTGTTTAACATCTACATGCTTCCACTGGCTCAGATTATGGAGAAAAACAAAATAAGTTACCATAGTTATGCGGACGCACACAAATTACATAACCTTATCGCCAGGGGACTATAGTCCAATACAAAAACTGACTAAGTGCATCGAACAAATAACGGCTGGATGTGCCAGAACTTTCTGAAATAAATGAAGGAAAAACTGAGGTGGTTGTTTTGGAGCAAGAGAGGAACGATTAAAAGTCTGCGCTCAGCTTCAAACAACAATGTTAAAAACAACAGCACAAGCCAGAAATCTTGGTGTAGTCATGGACTCAGACCTGAACTTTAACAGCCACATTAAGACAATTACCAAGTCAGCCTACTATCACCTTAAGAATATATCAAGGGTTAAAGGACTATGTGTCAACAGGATTGGAAAAACTTGTCCAGCCTTTATCTTCAGTAGACTTGACTACTGTAACGGGGTCTTTACAGGTCTCCCTAAAAAATCAATCAGACAGCTGCAGCTGATTCAGAACGTGCTGCTCGAGTCCTCACTAAGACCAAGAGACTGGATCACATCACTCCAGTTCTGAAGTCTTACACTGGCTTCCTGTGTCTCAAAGAATTGATTTCAAAGTACTCTTGCTAGTTATAAATCACTAAAGTTTAGGTCCAAAATATATTGCTGATCTGCTACTACACTATGAACCACCCAGACCTCTCAGGTCATCTGGGACAGGTCTGTTTCTGTCCCAGAGTCAGAACTAAACAGGGTGAAGCAGCTTTCAGTTTCTATGCTCTCATACTGGAATAAACTCCCAGAAACTGTAGATCCGCTGCTACTCTCAGTTCTTTTAAATCAAGGCTGAAGAACTTTCTATTTGATGCTGCCTTTCTTTAAATGACTAATCATTTCTTTAATTTCTTATGCTGCACTGTAAATTTATTTTGTGTTTATGTTTCTCTTGTTTTTAACTGTCTATTCATGTGTTTTTACCGGTTTTTAATGCTTGTGATTTTTAACTGTTTTTACTTGTGTTTTATCTGTTAAATGATTTGTTGTAAAGCACTTTGAATTGCCTTGTTGCTGAAATGTGCTATACAAATAAACTGCTGCCTTGCCTTGCCTTGACGAGTCTCTTTCCCAAAATTCAGCCCTGGTGCAGAATTACAGCCACTAGAGCCAGTCCTACAATGAGCTTTGAGTATGTGCCACTTCTGAGGCAAGGTGGGGGGTGCGGGTTTGACCAACTGCCACTTTGCTTGTTTGAAAGCCATGATGTCTCTCTCTCTCTCATGGGAGGGCCAAATTCTCTGGGCGGGCAAATCAGAGAAAGGGGAGGTAATCTTGCTTCTTATGACCTCATAAGGAGCAAGATTCCAGATCGGCCCATCTGAGTTTTCATTTTCTCAAAGGCAGAGCAGGATACCCAGGGCTCGGTTTACACCTATCACCATCTCTAGCCACTGGTTGGACCATAGGCAGGTTGGGGGACTGGGACCTTTAATAAACCTCAATGAATTTGTCTCAAGTGGATGTCCGCTTTAAACGGAGCCCAGCCACACAAAACCATTTTTATTTGCATTTTTTTTAAGTGTGTTAGGTCCATATGTGTTTGTGTTATGTTGTGACTGTGAAATGAACTGCTACCTCCTCTGTCAGCTCTAGCGTCTTAAAAGAAATAAGCGGAGAAATCAGGCCAATTACAAAAGCTGGTCAGTCTGATGTCATGTTGCCTGCGCTCATTACTATTCATGAGCTTGCCCAGTTGCGCTGGGTAAAGGATGCTGATAGCTAGGCTCTCATTGGCTAGCTGTTAGCCAATCAGAGTCAATCAGTTTAGCTTGTTGAATATTAATGAGAACTGGCACAAATCGAGCTGAGTCTTCTTGCAGGCGTTCTATACCGCACTAGAATGGATTGAAACAAGATAACCAAGGCATTTTTTCCACAAAGAAATGTTATAGAGTTATAGATATGTGTGGCTGGGCACCTTTAACCAGTGTTGTTATTTGTTTAGACTGTTGGGAAACATATATTATTGTGCCTGATAAATCATTTTCTATTGTCTGTTTGGCAGGACAAGTAACCAGCTGTGCAAGTGTGTGCGTGTGTGTGTGTGTCTGTGTATCTTAAGTATTACCCTCTATGGTGCCCCATTTTGTTTTCCTTCCCAGAATCTTCTTTCCGTTCACCTGGTACTCCTGGTCACTGCCCACAACAGCAAAAGGGATCATCTCCTGTTGCACGAACACAAACACACGCACACAAACACACGTACACAAACACACACAACCAATATTGCTATGTCAAATGCTTGAGCCACAAGAGGAGACCGTCTATTGATCTGACTGAGCCTGTAAATGTACCCTGATTTTGTCATTGATCATCCTGTCATCTGCATCCTCGTCAAACTCTTTCTGAGGGTAAACATCGATTCCATTGGCTCGCAGCTCTTCCCTGATCTGCACAAAGCCAAGCACAATGACACACAGAAACATTACCTCAAATTGGCAAAATACACAGTAACAGCACAGAAGTCATTATATACATATTTGGCCAACTAATTCAGGTAAATAGTGGATACTTTACTACTCTAAAGCAGTCTTCTTTTTATAAAATTCACAATTGTTAAATCATTACACAAAGGTTTCTATAACAAGAGCTGAAACAGACACTGAAAAAAGGGGAAGTCAGATTGGCAAACAAAAACAATCAATTAGGTTCAAACCCTTCATCCATTATCTCACCGATATCTAAGTCAATCAGTGACCAAACATGTAAAAAACACTTTATGCTTGGACTGAATCCTGTTTACATACAGGCATTTAAGTCGGGTATCAGAGACTTGAATTAAAGCTGCTCTGACCCACTAGAGGACATACATAAACACGTTTTGTTATGTTATTCTGGCTGGTGTTGACATTAAATGGTTCCTTATCCCTTGACACGGAGGAGTTAACATTGAGGTTAATCGCTCTTAGGAAACAATCCAGACAGAGGTATTAAAATGGCCTTCACTATTGTATGTCTTTATAATGAGAAAATGTCCTTTAAATGAATGACAATTTCCACTTGGTCCTTGATCAAACATTTCATTACTTATGCTTGGAAGGTTTTTCAGGTTATAGGATGCAAAGCAAGTAAACTTTTACAATAAAAGCCACATCAACTCTCAATTAGAGAAATGCAAACAGGCACTCACAGGTGGACACAGGGTGAACATTTAACAGAAAAAAAAACTCTTTTTCTTTTTGTAAGTGGCTGTAGGGAAAGTAAAAACAACAATTGGCACAAGACGCTTTTAGTCAATCATCTTCAGGGTCGTACAGAGCATGTGCGGCCAACCAAAACAATCCAACTACAAGCCCTGCAGCTTCCATTCTGTGCCAGGACCTGGTCCAATCGCTGCTTTGTTCTTATTGAACGGTGTTACAGGAATCATGGGGAAAATGGTAGCAAAGACTCCCATCATGCACCTCTAAAATGAAAAAAGCTTTTAGGGAAGTTTGTAGTCTTGGAAGGAGACCTGGAACAATAAAGGAAATGATAGAGGAAGGAAGGTGATTGTCTGCCTCCTGTGGATTGAGAAGTATCGAACAGAAACACACAGAAGAAGAGTTGCAGCAGAGACTCAAGCCAGGTGGAGCGAGACTTTTTTGTTGCAGGGGAAGCTGTGATAAGGAGGTTGATGGCTATGACTTTACAGTGGAAGATTGTCTGGCTGGGGAGTCTCATTTAGTGTTAGTTTTCTATGAATGAGAATACTGTAACATACCAAGTAAAAATAAAATAACCCCTGAGAGGAAAAACTAGACTAATGCTTAAAATCTGCATGTTAAATTAAACCTTAGATTTATTTCCAATGTTTAGTCTGTACATTTACTGACCATATAATTTTGAACCAGTTCTTCTGATTTAAAAAGGGCACAGTTAAGGACGTAGGCTACTGA
>NC_045734.1:17433839-17438720 GCF_008692095.1 Etheostoma spectabile
TCTTACACTGCTGTTCTACTCCCTGTATGTTTCCTTTTGCTCTGTGCCTCAATGTTGCCTCCAGTTGCTCCTCGAGACAGACTCCCCTCATGCTGTCTGCTCTGCCCTCCAATTAGCCCCAGCCAAGCCAGGCCAGTCTGGTTCAAAGACCCAGGGGCAGCTGGAGGAGAGGCCTGGCTGACTCTCCACAGTGACTGACAAGCGCGCCATCATGACCACAGGATGAAACACAGGGGAGCATGTGCTACATGGAGCGAGACAAGGCAAGGGAGAAACAGAGCTGCACAAAGGTAAAGAGGGAAGACACAGTAAGCAGTGTATTCAACCACCCATTACCATGTCTTCATGCATTTTACATGCTGAAGGGACAACTGGCATATACAAGCAGAGGTAGGACTGCAAGGAAAAAAAGACAAGAGGTGGATGTCTCTCAGTGTGAATATTTATCAAATATAATTTACGTAACCTCATACATAATCTGTCTATGTACAGATGCAAGAACATACAAATTGGCATGTGAGCTGTGTCATATGCATGACTGAGAATACATGCACAATGTCATGTGTACACATGTATTTTTGCATATGAACATATGGACAACCACAGCACAGATAGTTCTCCCTTCCTTCCTTCCTTCCTTTTTCTATATAATAGATAAGAAACCAGCTCACGCTTCCATTAACGGAGATGGCTTTTTGAATTGTCTAATTTTACCTTTATTTAACCAGGAAAAAAAGAGTCATTGAGATTTAAAATCTCTTTTTGTACTGGCCAAGACAGAGAACAGTACAACCACACATACATACAAACACAACATACACACAAACATTAAAAAAATAAAACCGATGCCATGAGTGTGTTGTGCTTCACTGAGCGTGGTTCATCTATCTGAAACCACAGAAGTAACTTAAATGCAAATTGCTGACATGCAAATTACATTAGAGCCTTGATAAATACAAACTGCTGTTTAAAACGCTTCAGACAAAAAGACAATCGGAAAACAAAACAGCATATTTCTAATGATAGACGCCTACAAGAGCTACCAGAGAAGTTCTGTCATCGTTTTCCTGCCTGTCATTCTTGGACTACATTAACATGGCAGAGGAGCAATGTCTGTGTAATTGGTTACAGACCCTGATTTAAAACTTCAACTATTGTTACTGTGTGAAATGAAAAAGGGAAAATAAGCAAAAAGAATAATGACAGAACATGTTTTTTCATTCAAGCCTGGCTTTCATTTTTCCACCAGTTTTTTTCTGTGGGAGGATAACAAGTTTGTCACAAATTAAATGTTATGTTTATTTTTTTATTTTGGAGTGTATAGAAAATGTAATTACAAATATGTGACGTATGTTCCTTCTTTTAAGTCTCCATATCTAAACCTATGCACACATACATACAAATGTGTCTTGTAACATGTAAATGTATCTCTATGCTAAGTCACAACAGTAGCCCCAACAGATGCCTCCTTTGTTCTGCTGCCAACAACTCTCTGGTTGGCTCTAAGGAAGAGACCACTTCCTGAAAGATGTTTTGCATCTTTGATTTCAAAATGAGTGTGGGTAGTGACACTTTAAATATAACCTACTTAGAAACATTTGAGGATATTAGGAGCTGAGAGAAGAGAGAGAGTAAAAGAGAGAGAGTTGAGCAGTTTGGAGTGTTGTTGAACCGAATGAACTAAGCAGCTGTAAGTTATGTGACAAACACATTTGGAGCATCCACACAAGCGTTAGCATGCCTACTGCCCACTTGAGCACTACTTTACATGAACAGGGATACACACAAACACACATTATCTGAAGCTGCAGCTGTGGTGACATGAGCAGATGATGAGGGGGCCTGTCAAACAGCAGGACGCACAGACACACACATGTCATCCCCCATTCACAGAGAGAACGTTTAAGTGGACAACTGTTGAGTTACTAGTGCGCAGAAATATGAAGAAGCAGTGGATGGAGCTGTAACAGAATAATGCACTCAGATGGTTAGTGAATGACTGTGTGCATGGGTGTTTTGAGTGCTTTCATTTTCATGTATACAACACAATACAGAGATTCCTCTATCCTCTATAAGCTTTCTTACAGGCACATTGATATGTGCTTGTCTCTGACCACATCGGACTCCATAGGGAATGGATCTGTAAACCACTTGATGTCCCATTGCTCTCTGTTTTAACAACATGTTCCAGATAAATGATCAAGGCACCAGAATGAATAATCAAATCCTGATGTATCCCTTTTTTAAATTCCAATCAATGGGAAAACACTTTCAGGCGTAGTGATTCTAAGGATAAGAAGGTTGGCAGAACATTGAAACATGTTAAGGCCACTCAATTTCATACATAGTAGTGGTAAATGCATTAATCAGAAAGCCTATAACGAACAAAGGTTAGCATATATACGTATATAGCCTTAACCACTACAAGGTATCCCACTCAATCCACTCAAAAAAGGCACTCTCTAATTGTTTCTCTGTCTCTCTATTCTATGAGAACTGTTAGTCATTGTGTTTTATTGTAAAATCTTCAAGTGATATTCCGTGTCACTGAGGAGGGAATGATTTCCACATGTGGTCACATAAGAGAGAGCGATGAGAGAGAAGAAAAAGAAGAAGGCTGCAGTAGGATGTGGTTAAAAAGCTATGGACAGACAATGGATTAGGGGAGATTCCCAAAAGGCCTGATTAGACTCTGCAGCTGTGGTAGCTGGTAGAATGAAGAGCAAAAAGTGGGGGACTTAGTTACAAGAGTGCATGTCTCTTGTATATGTAATCTTACCAGTGGCCTGTGGGAGGTATGAAGTATATGCAGCAGTGCACCCTGGAGTCTGGGATCCTCTTCTTCCTGTTGATGTTTATTTCCTCCTGCAGGTAGGCTTCATACTGGTCATTAATGAACTTCATAATGGGCTGCCAGCTGACAAAGAAAACAGGAAAGAGAAACCTCTGGCTTACAGTTATTGAAGCAACGGCAGTAACTGAAGAATTGTAGTGATGAATAGTGTGGTTTCATGCAGAGTTATGTTCTGAATCATTGCACTCTGTACTCAAAGAATGTGATTTGCCAAACAACAAAACAATTTTTTTATTTTACCTTGATTTAACCAGGAAAAGACTCATTGAGATTTAAAATGTCTTTTTGTACTGGCCAAGACAGGCAGCAGTACAACCACACATAAACACAAACAATAAAAACATAAAACAATTGAATCAGCAATTTTTTCAAAGTCAACCACAGTCCTAAAAACATCAGGCAAAACATCTACACCCAGATGTGGCTGCCTCCAAGTCAATTAACATCCTCTTAAAAGCAACCAATGAGACCAGCTCATTCATGGATTTCTGTAACTTATTCCAGGTAGCAGGAGCAGGAAACTTTTATATTGCTTGTATATTATATGCTATATAATATGCAATTTTTTTTAAACACTAATAAATTTTCATGATGTTGTATGAAATTATATTTTATACAAACATAAAATTGCAATGTTATTTAGATAAAACACTGAACTTTGGCTTGGATAACCAAGTCAGAATGAATTAGTGACCGTGCACATGCAAAGATGGAAATGACAAAGGTAACAGCTGCTGAGGCCTTCAGATAAAGTAAACTGAGCTTACCAGTTTTCATTGTTAATCTGATCCCCAAAGCCCGGAGTGTCAATTACTGTCAGCTTCATCCTCACTCCTTTCTCCTCAATATCTGGACAAAAGAAAAATATATATAATTAGTAGTTACATTAGTAGTTATTTTTGACACTTACAGTGGGGCTCGAAAGTTTGGGCACCCCAGGTAAAAATTTGTATTAGTGTGAATAAAGAAGCCAAGAAAAGATGGAAAAACCTCCAAAAGGTATCAAATGACAGATTAGACATACATATTATATGTCACAAAAAGTTAGATTTTATTTCCATCATTTACACTTTCAAAATAACAGAAAACAAAAAAATGGCATCTGCAAAAGTTGGGCACCCCCTTTGGCAAGTATCACAGCTTGGAAACGCTTCTTGTAGCCAGCCAAGAGTCTTTCAGTTCTTGTTTGAGGTATCTTCGCCCATTCTTCCTTCTAAAAGTCTTCCAGTTCTTTGAGATATCTGGGCTGTCTGTCACGCACTGCTCTTTTAGGTCTATCCATAGATTTTCAATTATGTTGGGTTCAGGAGATTGTGAAGGCCATGGCAAAACCTTCAGTTTAGGCCTCTTGATGTAATCCACCGTGGATTTTGAGGTGTGTTTAGGATCATTATCCATTTGTAGAAGCCATCCACTCTTTAAATTCAGCTTTTTTCACAGATGGCATCAAGTTAACATCCAAAATTTGCTGACATTTTTTTTGAATCAATTTTTCCTTCTACTCGTGAAATGTTCCCGGTGCCATTGGCTGTAATACAACCCCAAAGCATGATGGATCCACCCCCATGCTTAACAGTTGGACAGAGGTTCTTTTCATTAAATTCTGTGCCCTTTCTTCTCATGCTCATTCCGGCCAAAAAGTTCTTTTTTCTATATTTTCTATTTTAATCTATTTCCACAATGCATCAGGCTCGTCTATGTTTGTTTGCAAACTTCAAACGCTGATTTTTGTGGTGAGGACATAGAAGAGGTTTTCTTTTGATGAGTCTTCCATGAAGACCATATTTGTACAAGTATCTCTTTATAATGGAATGGTGTATCACAACTCCAGTGTCTGCCAGGTCTTTCTGGATGGATTGTGCAGTCAAACATGGGTTTGGACTTGCTTTTCTCACAATCCTGTGAGCTGTTCTGTCTGATATTTTTCTTGGTCTTCCAGATCTTTCTTTAACTTCCACTGTTCCTGATGACTATTATTTCTTAATTACATTCCAAACAGAGGATATTGGCATCTGAAAACGCTTTGC
>NC_045734.1:17438730-17438834 GCF_008692095.1 Etheostoma spectabile
TATAGCCTTCTCCTGCTTTGTGAGCGTCAACTATTTTCAGTTTCAGTTTTCGAGACAACTGCTTAGAAGAACCAATGGTGCCGATTGTTGGGGCAAGGTCAGAT
>NC_045734.1:17438844-17438962 GCF_008692095.1 Etheostoma spectabile
ATTTAAAACCTTAAGATTGACATCATCTGGTTTTTCCAGATAATAATTGAGAACAATCAACGACACCATCAGGTCTCAGCTTTCCAAAGGGGGCAATGCATGCTATAAACTCTGCAGG
>NC_045734.1:17438972-17439093 GCF_008692095.1 Etheostoma spectabile
TTTTGCAGACGCCATTTTTTTGTTTTCTGTCATTTTGAAAGTGTAAATGACGAAAACAAAATCTTACTTTTTGTGACATATAATACATATGTCTAATCTGTCATTTGATGCCTTTTGGAGA
>NC_045734.1:17439103-17485269 GCF_008692095.1 Etheostoma spectabile
TTTTCTTGGCTTCTTTATGCACATTAATACAAATTGTTACTTGGGGTGCCCGAACTTTCGAGCCCCACTACACAGAAAGTAACAAATCAGTAGTATGAAAGAGCAAGAAACACATTGTTAAATATTTTGGCTGTAGGCTAAAACACATGAACATTGGCCAACCGTGACTGATGGATTTGATCTCAATAGTCTTGGGGATCCTCTCCTCTGGGTTCGGCTGCACCGACTTACGGCTCACTTTGGATTTGAACAGGGTGTTCATCAGAGTGGACTTTCCCAGGCCGCTTTGCCCTGATCAGGAAATCACAGTTAGAGAAACTGACAGTCACAAGGACAAGAGCCTCATTTAACCCTTACACAAGAGTTTCTTAAAGGCTTTTTTCTCACAAAAACAGTGAGACTGAATACGCACATGACACCATCTCTAATATATGGATTGTAAAGTGCGTGTGTATGTCATTAGACCATAAGCATAGCAGGACAGTTGCAAGGTCAGACACGCAAGCTGTGGAGCACGCACACACGCACGCACACGCACACACACACGCACACGCACGCACGCACACACACACACACACCTTCTTCATCAGAGCTACTTAGACACACAAAGAACAGTAGAGAACTCCGTTATATGTCAGCTGTCCTGAGCTGCAAGAACCAAAACCAAACAAAAGATCACCACCCGTTGCCCAGCTCACACACTCCCTGCCGTGCTGCTCAGTGCCTCCAAAGTAATCTACACAAGCTAATTTGGTAATTGATTGCCGTTCTACTGTGCTCGTACCACCAGGGGATGAACAATATAGCATTTCTAATAAACACTTTTAGACTGTGCACACTGACTACCTCTGTGACAAATCATCTTTGTAAATCAAATCATGACCGATTTCATTTTTATCTACTGTGTGACCCCAATAAAATCTACCATTTATAGAAAACTGTGCTTTCAAAATACAAGACAAAGAGTAACTTGAAGTTTTTTTGAGAATTGAGTATGTTCATTTTACAGTATTACTTTATACATTCATGACATTTCTTGTTTATGAGGTCCTTGGAAAAGATGGATAGAAAACATATTGGTAATATAATTGTTAATTTAACTTTAGTACTTCTGTCTCTGGCCTGTTTCATTTCCCTCCATATTTCTCTGCCCCCTCTGTTCACAGCACATATGGGCATCCACGGTGGCGTGTGGAGCATTGCCAAACTGTCAGGCCCTCTTTACACCCAGGGCGGCCTTTTTCACCACTCTCTCTCTCTCTGTGTTACACACTTGCCCTTTCACACACTCTACATTCAGTCAGCTTCATGCATTCACCCACACTTACACATTTTCTCTCTCACTGACACACCTTGGCTTCCCTATCTGCATGGTGGAAATCAAAAGGTCAGCTGGCTGAGGGCAAGGATTAAGCAAATGCATCTCATAGGAGACCCCAATGGACACAGCCAGGACCACAGCTTCTCTAACCTTTCACACTCAACACACAAGCAACAACCTTGTTGGCCAAAGTTTCTGTTAGAAACTTTAATAGAAAAATAGAAGATGCTCTAGTTTTTATATTTCTTTATATCTCCTGGCATTCTTCTTAAAACTCATTTACATGGGCAAGGAAGAATCTAACAAAGTTCAGGTAAAGAAAGCTCATCAAACCTACAGCAAAAAATGGGTATCTTAAATATTGCATACTGTTGCAATGTAAAAAGGGTGAACACCATACTTCTACAATCTCATGAATCCTGGTGTCTGAAGAGTGTAAACATCTGATTACCTAAAGGGATTGCTTGCCTTTTGAGCCTTTTTTCAGGCACAAAAGGCAGGTTAATGCTGGCCTTTACAGTGAGAAATATAACTCCAACGAGGAGTTAGGCCACTATCTGCCAACGCATTACCCAGATAAACTTGATACGTAGTTATAGCATTGTATAATAGCTCCCTTTGGCAATCAAACATCAATACACGCAGGTTTAAACTCATCATTCTGTAAACTATTTTGTATCCTGCTCGGGTTTTCATAGTGTGACAGAATAATTTCACAACACGTTTCATTTATCCTCGAGGTGTGAGAGCAATACAAGTGGATACATGTTGCCGTTATGTAGAAATTTGCAGTTAATGCGTGTATAACTTAGATAGAAAATTCACTTAGTCATTGCCACTCTCACTAAAATGCTTGCACTTTCACTTTATTCCCCTAGAATTATAAATCAACAAGTCTTTTTTGATGAACACTATTAGTTCTCCTTGGAGTTGTGCCATTTCTAGCTGTAAACACGAAACACTGTCCTGCAGGGCACAAAATCAGATTATTTAACTACCACCATGGAAATATGATCCACACAAACACCAAGGCGGGATGTAGCTGAGGCATTTCATTTTATTCTTGTTGAGTAATATGTATTATTTAGATTGCATCAAAAGATGCAGTCAAGAAAAAGTTGAATGATAACTGAAGCAAAAGAAAAAGGTCAGATAATTTGCAAACTAAGCATGCTGTGTATGACATCCTGTTTTATGCGCTTTGTTCTGTAGCTGTTGCCTGCATTGAAAATGTTTTAAATGCTTACCATCTGATCTTTTTTGCTGAATTCAGTACGAAGTCAATAACTGTTGTAAATATTTGGAAGCATTTACAACCTCAAGTCTTCTCAGCTACATCTGTGTCAGTTTAGACTTTAGGACTTGTATCTAACTAACACAAAGGCATAATCAAGGTCACGCTGGATGGGAAATTACACACTCCTACTTGCTATCTACCACCTTTTCTCATACAAAATATATTTTTATATGCTTTTATTTAGCATTAGCACGTTTCCCACGGTTTCATTCTCCTCCACAATACTTAATCACGGCAACTAAAGCATAATTAAGAAGCCTGGTCTCACAATGATCACGAACTGTTAACACCGCATTACGTGGTGGTGTCGTGGAATGTGTGAAAAGTCTGTGTGGCCACCACGTAAAACAATGGCAATGTAAAGTCAACGAGAAGATGACGTAGCACTATGGAAGCGAGTTGTATTAAAGTCCGAAAATCTGCGTAAATAGGTTTGTTGGGGTGGTGGATGGGTCAAACAAAAGGACTTTCACCCAGGAGACCAGGGGTTGTGTCCCACGCGTAATGTTTCCTAAAGTCGCTTTCTACTTTTCCTAAACCCATCCGTACTGTTCTTCCCACATGTCACCGAACCGTAAGCCCACCCACAACCTTGACTTAAGGGGCTGTGTTTATTTCACGGAATTCTTCCGTGGGCCAATCCCGGAATCTTCGGCAATTCTGTGAAACTGCCACAGATTTTGAGTTAAGGGGCTGTGTTCATTTTACGGAATTATGTGAGTTCAGGTTGAATTAAGGGAAGGAATATTGCAATTTTTCTGCATATTGAACATAACTTGTGGGAGACAAGGTTAGGGTTAACTTCATAAAATAATACTACAAAGGCAAGTCAAGGGGACTGAATACTTTCTGAAGATTCGACATTGCGGACCCCACCAAATTGGAAAGAGCAAGAAAACCTGTGAGTAAAAATCCTGACCATGAGTGTTTGGAGTGTCTATATTTTCTGCATGGACTCAAATTACAGGAGAAAAGTGAAACTTTGGGACTGTTTTTGGTATGTTTTGAAATAAATGTGTAAATTTCAGACTCACCCACAACCATAATGTTGAGCTCGAAGCCCTGCTTCATGGCCTTCCTCCTCATCTGCTCCAGGATGGCATCAATGCCCACGTAGCTGAAGTCACTGCCATGAGTCTTCTCCCCCTTACCTTGTGGGTTGGGGTGGTGGGGCTTGGTGGACTCCGACATGTTGCTGTGGCTCAGACTGACCTCTGACCCTGAGGGATGCAAGGGATTAAAGAGGAAAGAGAAATGAAAGAGATGTAAATGTATGTATTGATTTATACTGAATATGCAAGCATAAAGCATGCTTTTTAAGCAGTGGTAATAAAAATGTATGCAGTGATTTAAAAACGTAACTGTATAAATAAATAAAAAAGTGTGAATTGCAAAAAAAGCAACTGCATGACCCCGTACACAAATGCAGGTGAAATCACATAAACAACAGGGTACACCAAGCTCAGTGTGAGGACCATAGAATAAACTGATCTGAGCAGTTAGTTTCCTGTGTGAAACAGGATACACCAGACTTAAAATTCACATGTATGAGCACCCGCCTTTGTACAAGAAACCATTGAAAGTTGATAATCTCTAGTCTGCCAAAAACTCTTGTGCGAGCAGGGAGACGTGCAAATGTGCATGCACACATAAAATAACAAGATAAACTATCCCATAACTGTTTAATAAAGATTTATTGTTTTCCATTCCCAGTGGTCTTTCTTGCTCCAGTGCATACACTCAACCATAAAACTAACCAGTAAATCATATGGGAACAGGCACACATCTGCTCCTTAATGTTGCATACATTTCTACCTCATGTTAGCAGCACAGCCCACAAAAGAAATTCTGAATTTTCAGAAATAAATGGTGTAACCACAGTGAAACAGAGCATCTGTCAATAAGAGGTGAATTCCATAACCCTAAAAGAATTAGGAAGACAAAATGAACAGACCTTGTTGGGATAAAATTGCAACTACAAATAATAGCTTACCTCAAATTAAGGAGGATCAATTGTTATGTAGAAGACAAAGACTGATTGCCAAGGCACTGCAACTCTGCCAAACGTGCTGGTATGTGCTTGAAGCAGCACAAGCTCACACTTCTTAATGTAGGAGGAGACAACATTTCCTGTGCCGTGACAGAAACTTGTGGTATTGTCTGTGTGAGGCTTGCAGTCACAGACACTACAAACCACAGACACATAATACCTGAAGCTGAGTGGAGCCATCCTGACTATACACAGACATGCTAAACTGTAGCTGTAACAGTTCAGGCTCTGTTTTGGGTTGATTATTTTTCTCAAACAACAGAGAAGTGAGAGTTCAAGGCAATAACATCTGCAAACTTTTGCTGTGGAACATAAACGCTTTGTGCTTTTGATACGTCTGTCTGACATTGACACTTGTTTTTGCAACATTGGTGATAAGAATATAAATGCAGCACAGTGGAACATTTCCTGAAAGCTAACTTTTCTAGTCAATTTTGCTTTAATGGGCCTTAAGATAAGTCAAAAAGTGTAAGATGGAGGTGCAGCAGACAGAGGAAGGGTTTGAGAGGCATGCAATCTTACTAAGAGTATCAATTTCCTAGCTTTTACTGCAACTATGAAGTACAGACTTTCCACAAGAAAAAAAAACTACTTTGGCTCTCTGTGACTGTGTCCTAGGAAAAGTGTTGCTACTGTAATAACCACTTTGTGCAGTCCTTGTGGCACTGTGGGGGCTTTTTTAATTTAAGGGCACAACTGGGACTGGTCTCACAGGAAACAGGAACACACGTTTACACACTGAGGTTGAAAGTTGATATCTTAAAGGATTCAGTGCAGCCACTTCTTAATTAAACAATGTGATTGAATCAGAGTGTATGATCAGTCTTTTCTACTTCACACATCACACATGTGCACTAACATGTGTGATGTTAGTGAACAATTTCACCTTGGGAGTATTGCTGAGCCAGCTGAATATCTCTGAACTCAATACTTTTTTCTTCTCCTCCAAGCTACAATTGTGGGCCGTGAGGAAGGGTACCACACCACCAACAGTCTACTGGTTGACTGATGAACTGTGCTGTGATACCACACGTGGCTTGGCTTAAACTCAACAAATCCATTGCTGAAATCTTGGGGAGAAAAAACTACAAAAAATCTATCCCACCTGTGCCTATCATCAGTCAATACATGACTAGCATACAATATTTAGTATTTGCACAATAGCTTTAAAAGCCAAAGAGGCAATTTCCCTTCATGCTAGGACATTATTTTAGTACAGTTCAATCCATGCTGTAACGTGAACCTCCTGTTCACGGTGGACTCAAATTGATTTAGAGCTGCATCGCTGTCATCAAGAAACCTGAGACAGGAATGCAGCATCTTGGAAAGGGATACAATAATCCTGAGATATTTTGATCAATTTATCTTTAGCCTGTGAGATTGTGTTTGCAAATGTTTTCATAGTGTCATTTGGCTAACCCCTGCACTGAACTTATATTACATTAAGCCCTGATTGCATCAGTAGTTTCTTGTCTGACATAATGCAGATTAGCTCTAATTTCACACTCCAGGTCTGCAGCCAAACTGCCTCCTCCTGGGCACCATGACAATGCCAGCCCACTGGGCCATCTGCTGGCTCGCATGGCTGCTCTCTACAAATAGACAAACAGTCACAGTGTAGCAGAGGCAAATACAAAAACCGTAGTAACAAGAACTGGCAAATGAGAGACACACATGAACACAAGCAACAGTAACTGGAAGAACAAATTGGCAGCGCCAAGACAGTCGAAAACCTCAACCAGCCTGACAACCAGCTGGTTGCTTTGATATCCAATTCTCTTTAAGGCTGGGGGATATGGAGGAGAAAAATCTGATGTCACGATATTCTTGACCAAATACTTCCATGTGAATATTGTAAGGATATTTTAGGGGTTGACAATGGTGCGTTTTAAAATATAATATATTGTTGATTTTGTGGGTATTGGAAATAAAAGTATAAGTTTAGACAATTACATCACTTTACTGTAACGCAACCTGTAAGACCAGGAAAAGACAACACTTATGCCATATTTATGATATTATGATATCCAAAATCCTAAGACAATATCTAGCCTTTTATCACGATATTTATATATTTCCTTACCCTACTTCTCTTGCTTGAATAATTCAACTTAGCGCTTTCATCTTCATCAAAGCTACTTTCTCAATATTTCATTCTCAGGGCTAAGGATCAGTTGGCCATTCACAATCATCTTATTATTTATGTGCCTCATCTATCAGAGTGACTGTTCTGCCATTTAAATCCACAACATGAATCAGATCTGCATTCAAGCATTAAGATGTTCCACAAAGAAATTGTTGATAACCTTTGTCAGGGCGAACTGGATGAGTAAACTCATTACAGGCGTACAGTATGACTCAGATGACAACTCAGTGGCCTTGGCCATTGAATCCAAACTGTTCTTATAAGAGAGACCCAACGCGTGCATCAAAATAGAACGACTGGAATAAAATTCCTTCAAAGAGCAGCGTTTCATTTAACTGATGCCAAAAAAAAGTCAGTGGGGTGCACAGTTCATTCAAATGAATATGGTTAATCAGATCTGTGCAGACGTGTGCATCAATACACCTAAACTGACCCTTCAATGAGAAAACATCAAATATTTGGCCACCTGCTGCTCTCCCCCTTCATCAATTCAAAGTCTCCAAATGAAGACAACTTTATTAAACTGCAGAAAGATATTATGTGTGAAGCTTGCTTACAATAGACAAACCACTGTAGGCAGAGGATTTGTTTTGGTCTCGTGATAAGTTCAGGGCTTTTCTTTGCATGAATGGATAGATCCCATCAAAGAGAGGACTCCTTTATCTATAATTGAGGGCACTTATAGTTGAATGGGGGCTGTTTCAAGTTTTGTTATTGGCATTTATACCTTACTACATTTCTGAAGATGACACAGGATTGTTAACTCATTTTCTGCAGTGTATAGTGCTGAAAGACAAGACCATTGGTGTCTTATCGGTGAAAAGTGCTTGTATTTCACTCATACAGTAACTATGAAAAATGAGTTTCTGTTGTGTGTTTTATCTGCATTATGGTGGTTTCCTGTTTGTAACTGAGGGCTTTCCAGCAGACCAGACCACAGCATTTACATTCGCACTAAACACTAAAACAGATTTGCTGAAAGGGGTACTCCACCAATTTTACACATGAATGCCAGTTAACTGGTGACAAGGAGTACTGCTCAGCTTATGAAAGAAGAGGTATGATGTTTTCTGTGGCTCCGAAGGGAGCTTTGTCAGGTCTGAGAAAATAACTTATATGATGTCATCAGCTTTAGCTTGGAGACATCAGTTTTTTTTTCAAACAGAAAGCCTGCAGTACCAACGTTGGTAGAAGAAATGGACATTTACCAGGTAGAGAGGATATAATGAAAAATGTAATTAAGCTGCACTATGGGAATTGTAGTCCGCCTCTGCTGCATCAATTTTAACAATTCTTTAAAGCAACACTAATGGCGTTTTTCCATTACATGGAACCTGCTTTACTTTGCTTGGCCGCAGTGCCCTATCCTCCCTTTTCCATTGCAGTTTGTTTAGTCCCACCTCATGCATGAGGCGAGCGTGGCTGGTTGTTATAGCCACGCCGCAGGAAACTTTTGTGACCAAACGCGACACACACACACAGAGCACACACACACACACACAGAGACACACACACACACACACACACAGACACACACACACACACACACACACAAACACACCACACACACACACACACACACACACACACACACACGAGACACACACACACACACAGAGACACACACACACACACACACACACACACACACACACACACACACACACACACACACAACGTCGAAGGTGTGTTGTTTTTGACTCTCGACATGTGCCACAGCCAAGAGACAAATTTAATTTTACGTCACCTTTTGGTATCGCCTCAGTTCGCTTGGTACCCTGACGGAGGAGGTACTAAAAAAGTACCCGTTAGCACGTACCAGGGCCTTTTTTCATAATGGAAAACCAAAAAAGGCAAGTTGAGTCAAGGCGAGTTGAGCAGGTTCCATGTAATGGAAAAACACCATAAAGCACTTTTCCCGCTCGGGCACCCTACAGGTTGGAAGTGGAATTGTCCATTACATTACGCAAGTTTGCCAGATGGGTAGCGGGTCTGGGGTTCGAATGAGACATTATGACAGCAGTAAAGGACAATTCTGCTTCCAACATGTAGGGGGACCAAAGCGTGATAAGTGCTTTAGTGTTGCTTTAAATCTGTTTCTCGTAAGTCCCCTAACCTGGAAGTACATCACTAAATCACTCATTTATTTTAGTTCCCCAGGGGCTATTTTTCATCCATATTCCTTAAAAAAACGTAACGTACAGAACCAGTGCACAGTAAGGCAAAAAAAGTAAGTCATGTAATTATTGTGTGTGGATAAGCTTCTGAAAGACCGCACAAAGCCTATGACAACAAATCTCTTAGTTGTACCCATTGAATTTTTTTAGACAGGACAAAAGTGATAAACAAAAGTCTTAAAGTGAGACAACTGGACACTGAACAGATTTCTTGTAAAACATTATAGCACAATGGAGCAGAATTTCTTTTTTTTAATCTTGAACATGAGCATAGCTCAGTGGAGACCAGACAACCAAAAAACTACTTCGAGGCAGCATTTTCATCTTGCCTTAGCCTTCATAGAAAATGAATACATCATGGTAATATTTCAAAAAAGTATGCAACATGTAAATATTTAGTTGACGGCTATCAATAACCATTATCCTGAAGCACCAAACCAACTTCCTTTAACTGAAAAACCAACACAAAGTGTTCCTCTTCGATCAGATACAATTTTCTTTCTTTGTGTAACCGATAATCCCCTTTCCACTCTAGACTTACACGTAACTCAACATTCCCCTCTCAGCCTTTCATTAAAATCCCATCAGGCACATCACATCCAACTCTGCATTTAATATTCATTGAAACTTGAACGTGCAAACGCCAGAAACAAAGGCTTCATTGTCTCCTTGAGAAGCCTTTTAAAAACTAAAGAAATTCAGTTTCCTACAATCCACAAGTGCCACTTCCTGCTTTAAATTATATGAGGAAGTTGTTTTTTGTTCGTTACTATTCAACTCGAGCACTTCCAATATCAGTAAGGCAAATACCCACTGAAAGGGAAAGAAAACTGGGGGTGAAGGAAACAAAAAGATTCATGGTATGCACAACATGTAATTAGAGCTGATGAGCCAAACTGTTTAAATGAGTGTGGTCAATGACTGACACACTACACAAGGAACTGGTCTACATGGGAGGATTTTATAGTTGACCATAATTTGTTTTCAGGTCTGCATGCAAATATGTTTGCTACACTCATGCTGATGTTTTGCTCTAGCTCTACGATGAATTGCATGGAAAATCTTGCTGCCATCATGCAGGATGCTGTCACAAGGAAATAAGACCTCTACCAATTGTACTGACACAATTCAGAATGCCAAATCAGTAATGAAATGGAGAAATTCAGTCTTTCAACTTTAACTTTTTGAGGAAAACATCTGCACATGTCCAAGTCCTAAACACAAAGTTGGCCTGTACTGAGGACAAGACTCCCCAGATGTTATTTTCAGTCAAGTGAGTCATTAGTGAGGTTGTTTACTACAAAATTCCATAACTGTAATAATTTTAACTTTAAGCAAACAGTACCTTGTTTGATTCAATTTTTTGTGTCAGAACCCAAATGTATAAGTACATTTAGCTTGCGTACCTTCCTGCCATTAGTCTGTCTAGGCATATGTTCAAAGGTTGTCCAGTCAATCCTTAGGGGGTGGTGCTTTGGGGAGAGAAGGCATCATGTCTGTTCTTCTACTCACCCACAGTTACTGACAGCTCTTAAACAATGTCTGTTTTTAAAAGCTTGGTTATTTAAAAAATATGGCTCCAATTAGGTAAAACTCCTTAGTATTTGCCCATTGTAATTCAGTTGCATATTTCCTTTTCTTGAGTGCATCTCTGTGTGTCTATGCAAGTGTGTTTTCCACTCTCTCTTTTTTTTTGAACCGGAGATGACATTTCCACTGGCCCTTTGGTGACTCGCTCTAAAGAGGAAGATATTGTTAACTTTTATGTCTGCTGAAGTCTGGATGAAATGAATGGAGGGTCCAGAAAGAAGAAGGCAGCACAAGAGTTGACTAGCAGTCATAAGTGTTTCACAGTGATACAGGAATAACATTTTTACACAAATTAAAATAATCTCAAAAAATGATGGATTAATTCTAAGGTCAGATAAAAAAAAAACAACCTTTTATAGCCAAAGTCTAAAATGAGAAAACACTGTCTCATCTTAGCACATGGGTACCTTAAACACTATAATTTCAGTTTCCAGTTAACACAGCACTACCATTTCCAGTCCTACTGTAATTGCTTATTTTTCTGATAATGAGTAAATACATTTAGTGGAACACAGTGTGAGCCAATAATGGCTTACCCCCTACTGAAAATAAGACAATCTGTTATGCAGAGTGTATAGATGGCTTAAAACCACAGTGTATTTGAGTGCAGTGCAGCTGTGACCTGTAATGGTAATAGTGATAAGTACTGTATGTGTTTCACAGAATACAGTATTATGACATGGCTTGGCCTTTGGTATACACGTCCTCAAAGAAATACAAGACGTGAATTTGTATCATCTGCGCTTAAAAAAAATAAAAATAAAATCAGATGTTGTGGCCAGGTTAGCTCAGTTGGAAGAGCAGGCGCACGTATAAAGAGGTGTACTCCTCGACGCAGGACTGCGGGTTCAACTCTGACCTCCGGAACTTTGCTGCATGTCATTCCCCTCTCACCCCTTTCATGGCTTTATCTGTCCTGTGAAAATAAAGGCCTAAAAATGCCCCCAAAAAATCAGACATAGTGTCAAAGGATTTATGTTGCATAGGTCAGACAGGAACTGACAAAAAGGATATAATACTATATTGTGACAGTGCTTAAAGCTGTGTTTGCTGCTGTGTTATCTTGAAATTTCCTTTTCCTTTCAAAGTCCCTTTCCAAGAGGTGTGAATATAATTTTTTTTCTACACCTTGTAATGCTCTGATACTGGGCCAAACACAAATCCGAAGTTTGTTTCAAAAATACAAGTCTCTGTTAAATCTGAATTTGTCAGTTTTTGCCTGGTATGGTGACTTCACTGTCAAGCGTATGCATGTTTTTGAAAAGGAGCATACACTGGCTTAATGCTACACCGCGCTCTGTTTAAGAGAGATAACATAGTGTGTTTACAGTAGGTAAGTGACAGAATGGGGTTGACAGAAGGGAGCTAGGAGGATAGAGGAGGTTATCACATATCTACATCTAAGAGGGAAATCCCTCTCATTCAATCCTGTAGTTTCAAACCAAATAAGCGCGACGATTAAAAAATTCTGACTTGTTTTCCATCTTTACAGCTCCTTGCCGTGTAAGGTCATGAGGTTGGTGAGGTCGATGACAGTTACAGCCCACACAAACAGACGCCGGCACTTCAGAAAAGATCTGAAGAATTTTACTGACCCACATCATGTTTCAGCCTCGTCACTTGTGTCGGCCCACTAAGAATGCGACCCCTGGCCTAACGTGAAGAAAAGCAGATGGTGTTTGCTCGTTGTCCAGACCACACAAACCAGCTCTCTCCACTGGTATTGTAGATAATGACCTTTCTCTAAACACTTCAAAAAGATTTAAAGAGTGAGAGAAGATGGAGAGAGTTGTAGGGGGAGGGTCATTGAGGTGAAGGCCATGACCAGGTAGAGATGAGATGTAAGATAAATGGTACCAAACCACAACTTGAGTGAGCATGGTTTGGATCGATAGCTGTAAGCAGAGACTGCAAAAATGAGAAAGCTATGCCCAACACAGCAGGGCATTCATTGTGGTGCTGAGTTCGACTGGAAGAGCCAGCTGTTCTGGGCAGCTCTCAGTATTGTAAGATGACCGACCACAGGCTTAACTCAAAGCCCAAACATTTCTCAGAAACATGGATGGGGAACTAGGAGGGGAGGCACAGACCCATCTACAGCTACGGTAGGAGAACTTGTACAGGGTAAAGGACAAACACAGCCCATGGCGCAGTAAATCACACAACCACCAAGTATGATGTGGGAAAGGGGCCAGCTGATTCAAATATTTCAACAGTGGATTCTGTTCAGAGCTGACTTTTGCACTTTAAGTAGGGTCTTTTTACTCCGAGTCACACCAGTAAATTGTCCATACAATGTGCCACTAATTTAGCCTGGAAATCCAGACCAAATCCGAAAGATTAAGGGTCTGGCATCGAGCAATGAAAGTCGCCAATCTCAAAGGGTGGCACCAAGCGTTCATTTGAAAATCACACTGCACGTAATTGGAAAACACTACGACCAATAACACAACAACGACACACTGGGTGACGTATCCAGAACCCCATACGCTTAGCTACCAGCGGAGCTTACTGGTAAATTAAACTGTCTTCATCGGTTTAGCTCGCCTCTGGCCTGCCTATATCAGATACACCGATGTGATTGGTGCAGCTCGACTACAAGGGTATAGTTAATGAGCAGCATTACTCAATGCCAGAGTAACTCACGGAGCAAATTCAAACTGTGTTCACGGGAGAACTCTGGATTTCCAGGTTCCCACTAATTAGGTCTCTTGATTAGTTTTTGTTTAGATTGGACCATTTCCCACTTCTTTTACAAGCATGTGTAGCAATCAACTGTGAAGAGTAACAGAGGATACAACAATGCAATGTGGTCTAATATGTCTATTTTGATAAATGTCTTTGTATAATCCAAAGCATTATTTGCACAATTAAATTAAAGAACTTTCATTTAATTAATGAACATGTTTTAGAAATTGATTTTAATGTAAATAACCATGCAGACAAAATTCTTCTAATTCCTATTATCATCCCAGAATTTAAAAAAAAAACTGTGACAGTTGACCCGTAATACCTTGCTTGAGGCATAATACTGCCACAGTGCTATAGATGAGAACACCACAGACTGGTGTATACCACCCTCCACCTCTTCAGTGTTGGTTGGCCAACAACCCGTCACCTCTAACAGGACATGACATGTCTCACTTCCTCCCTTCTGTGACATACATGTAGAACAGAAAACATCCTCCCACTTTGGGCAGTTAGAGTGATACACACAGTGCCAGATGTGTTTGTAGCAATGTACTTCCTTTGACAAATTATTGGATTTTACAAAAAGGGAACCGGAAAAGAAGACAAGACCACATGAGATTATATACATGTGGATATACTTAGCTTGAGGACTATGGAGACATAATGTAATGTTGGAACAGACAAACTATCTGGTTGTTTACTGTGAGACATGTTCAAGCCTCTTCTCCTCTCAACTCTGCTGTCTTCAGGGCAAATACTATAGTGGTAAACATGGGACAAAAGTGTAATGAACTGTAAAACATGATGGGAACAACAGGTTCATTCTATACAGGGGTGGGTATCCCTTGTTAGAAATCTCTGCACCTGCAGCACAAAATATCTTTTTGACATTCCAAGTTTCTTCAAAATGATATATCTGACACTACAGGACTGATAATACAGCAAGTGTTAAATGACAGCTAGAAAAATCTTCTGTTCGGGCCGCTGGTCCCAAACATTCCTAATGAAGTGTTTAAATTTTGTAATTGATTTACTTTATTGTCAACAAACTAATCCGATTAACAACATGCAAACAATGGCTGAGTGGTGCGGCGCCTATTGTAAAGCATAACATAATAATGCTTCATGTAAATCAGATATGAGGCAGCTGCTGGCTGACTACTGTGAGAAAATAAATCCAAATAATTTCTTAAAATTCAACAATGCTCTGTTGGATGCTGTTGTATCCCTTTTCTTGTCAAATATGAAGATACAATGTGGCTGGTAGCTGCAATGCAAGGACATCTACATGACAACATCTCTGATAATACTTAAACTTGACTGCAAGCAACTATTTAGCCACTGTACTGCAAACTGGGGAAAAAAGTGTGACGCACTGAAAACATGGACATGCGGTTTGATATTTCAAAAGGTTTTCCCAGCCTCCAGGGCACACAATTAAAGCTATGTGACTATACACAACACACCAGAATCAACTGACAAGAGTTAGAGGAGTTCTTACTATCCCCTGTGGAAGAGCAAAAACATGCCCTTTGACTCTTTAACTCTCCTTGAACTTGGACAAAACCTCTCCTGAGAGCAGGCACCAGGGATTGTCAAAATCAAATCACGAGGTTAATCCACTGCACTGGATCAAAGTTGGGCTGGAAACTCTGTCTGATGGGACACTGTGGGGGAGACAGGACTAGAGAGAGCAGTACCTTAAAAAGTAATGGTGGGCTACCCTGATTGGTCAACATGCTGTCCCATTATGGCAGATTGATTATCCATGCATGCTCCAGAACTGAAGACACAATGGATAGGGAGACTGAAAAGAGTGTGGGGGGAGGAGGTGGGGGAGAAAGGGGAGGGTTGACCCCCCAAACTCTCCCCAAAGGCTTAACAATGGCAAATGATAGTGTAAAAACAAAAAAATAAATGAGAAAGCACACTGCCTGCACGCCAAATTAGGGTTTTTCTACAGCTCTCCGGCCAAAAACACATTCCACCTCTTTGCCCTACACAGCACACACGAGACACCTGGCTAACTAACTTTGACACAAACAACCTCAGCGCACCAATCATCCCTCCCCCCTCTGTTAGTCTCTCCTTCCCCCTTTTTCCTTGTTATTTCCTTTCCACAAATTCCTTCACAGCTTTTCTTGTAACACAGAAAAGCACACGGCAAACATAAAAATCGACAACTCACCCAACCCTTTCCTCTCCTTCTCTTCTCTGTCCTACACTCTCTTCCTCTCTCAATCACACACTGCTCCAGCTGGCGAGGCTGCTGCTCCCCAGGCCACGCCCACAGCTCGGTCACATGACCACCATCCCAAGAGGCTAGGGAGGCATTCGCCAGCCACACCCCTCATTCAGAGAAAGTGAATAGAGAACATTGTCGATATATAGCAGGCTATCTCAAGACTAAACACACTAGGGATAAAACATGTGTGTGCAGTGTAATCAAAATGAAAGACAGTGGAAAAGTTGGTTCATGTCAAAATACAGGAACCTTTATTCTCTGTGTGTGTGGGCCTGTGTGTTTGCACAAGACAAGATGCAATATCCTTCCCTATGTGTCTGCGTGTCTACATGCTCTCCCTCCCACTGCTTTGTCTCACAGAGGAGAGTTTAGGATTGTGTGTGTGTGTGTGTGTGTGTGTGTGTGTGTGTGTGTGTGTGTGTGTGTGTGTGTGTGTGTGGTGTGTGTGTTCTGTGTGGGGTGTGTGTGTGTGTGTGGTGTGGTGTGTGTTCTGAAAGCATTGGTCATCTTCCTCCTTCAATCCTCCAGGGTGCTCTCTCTCTCCCTTTCTCATTGACAAACACACAGAGAAGTCTCCCTCCCTCAACATTGTGATTGACTCATGACTAAAGCCATGACTAAAACAGAACATCTCATATCAAGTTTAGAAAAGAGAAGAAAAACATCCTTAAGGGTAGGCCCCATAGCTTTACATTTTTGGAAATATGCTTATTTGTTTTCTTGCTGAGAGTTATATCGGAAGATTGATACCACCGTCATACATTTGCGCTAAATGTGAAGCTAGAGCCATCAGGCGAATAACTTAACTTGGCTTAGCATAAAGACCGGAAGCAGTTTTAAAGTTTAAAAACCATCAAACTCTCACCAATTAATAACATAAGCTTATCCAAGATGCCAAACAATTTGATTTTCCTGACTACATTCCAAACACAGACAATTGTCATCGATGGTCTTACATGCTCTGAGCTGTTGTGCTTTTTCTCTATTTGTTTTTGGTTTCTGCCACTTAGTTTGCAAGAATATGAAATACTCAACAGCAAGTCAATACTGGCTGTAAAGCAGATGAAAGTGGTTTCAAAACCCAAACCTATTATGTGTTGCTCAGGTTTGAGAGATTCGTATTCCTTACCGAAATACTGTACACGCTGACTGCATAACACTAATTCCATACATTCATGTTGTAATATTTTGTCTAAGACTAGTTTAACTATTAAAGAAATATTCTGGCTATAAAATTGTTTTGATCTTCACTGACTGAGGAGAAAGAGTAAATCTCCAATTTGTTCCATTGTTGATATGGCTCAACTATGTTCCATCAACATACAGCACACTCAAGGCATTCAGCATAAAATGCTTCCTTCCTGTCAAATCTCACTGTAGTTTTGTTGTGAATGTAAGTGCATGGAAGCGTTAATGCATCTGTCTATGTGTTTACATCAGGTAATCTAACCAGCCTCACAACATTTTATCAGGTAGTCAATTCACTGCAGACATGCAACAAAGTCTGGCAATGGTCTTTCTCTCAGCAGATTCTTTTTTTCTTGAGATCAGGATCCTAAATTTGTCATCTTCAGTGTGAAAACAGTACGTAAAGTAAATGTTTTTAGTGTCCTGCAAGCCTGAAGAACATCCTTTTTGGGGTTCTGAGGAAAAATTCAGACACATTCACGCTGCCTCTTTTCAGCAAAGTAAACATTTACCAAATACTGTAGCTCTCACTACACAATAAACAATGTTGCCAGTGAAACTCATGACCCAGCAGCGACTGGAGTTACAGTTTCCTCTTGTGGGAACCAAATATCAAATGAGAGGTTTTCCTGAGAAGCTAAAAAGCTGCTTTGAGCAAAAGATTTATGGCAAATAAATTCAATTTAGAATTAGAACTAGATTGTTGATTAACTGTGAAAGGCAGGGAGCATGCAATCTTCTTGTGGACTCATTTCAAAATAAGTATGAATTGCTTCCTGTTTACATAATACATATATTTATAAGAGAACGGGCAAGTCTACACTGACAGATTCCAGAAAACAGCGTAAGAAAACAGCTGTACAAGCAAAATATCACATAAAAGTGTCCCTCCACATTTTAATTAAAAAATGGTTGGTTGACTCATAATTTCTTTAAGAGAGGTCATTAGTTTAATGCTGCTCTGCAAAGCTCAAGTTAAGGGATTCTAGTTGTGCTTCATATTTTCTTCGTTTGAAACACGAGATGATTTCAGCTCAAAACGTTCAAATATTTGGTAACATCAAATCATGTGGGCTGGAGAGGTAACTGAACTAATATGCGGTGATGACTGGCATGGAGTGAGCCCCATTGGGGAGGCCCAAAGGTCAGGTGCTAAATCAGGGCAGAGGACATATGGAGCTGATTAAAACAGTCACCTCCATGACTTAGCTGACCCATCCTCCATGAAAGGTGGGGGATGGGGGAGGGGGGGGGGGGGGGGGGGGGGGGGGGGGGGGGGGGGGGGAGCTAAAGGAAGGGCAGAAAGGAAGAAGAAGGAAGGCAAAGAGGAGGGAAAGAAAAATAAAGATGAAGGAGAAAGATAGAACAGTCAGGAGCAAAAGGGACAAGGGAAAGAGGAAGAACATCTGGCTTGGCCTGGATGTCTACAGGGAAGATAGCTGGCTTGGTTCACGACTTCCTGTTATGTGTTTTTTTTTTTTTTTTTGCTGTGGTTGCTCTGCTCCCCTGTGGTGCAAATGGAAACAGCATGTGTGTGATGAGTGAGGATGGTTTATCTCAACACCCTGAAGTGGCCTCCAAGACACCACCCCCCCGCCTCTGACTAAAATCCTTGCATATATCAGTACATATGAATGAATCTGTGTACATATCTTTAGCAACTTCCCATGTTGACAGTAAAATACTTCACTCCCCGCAGCTTGCACATAGGCTACCTCAAGATTACAATAACTCAGGCCTGTTTATGCTTTTTCGTTAGCTTTTCACAGAGTAAAAAAGCAGTGCTGTTTGCATAATGATGACCACCAAGACGATAAAATGGACAGATTTTGTCTTCAACCACCAAAAGCCACCAACGCTTTCAGTTCGACTGCATAAGAATGAGTGCTAGAAAGACGGAGAGAACAAGTAACCCTTACTGCTTTCAACTACCATAAAAGCAAGCAAAGTGACAGTGGAAGTTCAATACAGTGCCCAGTAAGCAAATTTGTTTCAACTAAAGAATGCGTTTTTCAATTACATAAAAACAAACAAAGAAGGGGAAATGTGTCAAGCAACATTTTTGGGATGTTTCTGTGCATCCCGTTCCTTCATTCTCCATCTGAGAAGGATATATCATGCCTTGACTTGATTGGCCTTAATGGAAACCAGTTGTTCTTCTGCCTCTGCAGACCAATAGTCTAAAGCAGTTGAGCTCCCCCACAGACAAAAAAGACAGCCAAAGAGATACTCACAAAGGGTTTCCATCTCGTGACTGTTATATGTCTCGCTGCAAGTAGAACTCATCTCTCCTCTAAGCCCTTCTCTGTCTCTTCCCTTTCTTGCTTCCAGTATTTGACAAGAAAACAATTCTGATAAGACAAAAAAGCTTTTGAATATTTCCCAACTGCTGCTGAATTCTTAACTACTCTGTAGATGAACAAAGGCTAATCTCACAAACTTTGCTTTCCGATGCATACACACTAACATGTACTCTATATACACAACGACTCCAAGGGATTGGCCTTCTGGGGAATCCCTGGCCCCTCACTGCATCTGCGGGGGCGAGTGACAGAGATGAGTCAGCTCCAAAAACAAAGAGAAACAGGAAGGAGCTCTGTGATTACATTCTTTGTGCGGCCGCTGCATGACTTCCAGAAACATCTAGGCCAGTTATGATGCTAATTATCTATAATGGAAACGTTCCATGTGCAAAGGCAAGGGAAGAAGACAGATCATTTCCGCTTTTAGAGATCATGAACTGTCATTTTTTTGATTTGGTGTTACATTCAAAGTTACTTCCACAGAATATTGAATTTTAGTATTCCAGTGCATAACACAGAGGAAGTCGTCCGAGACAACTCGCCCTTTCCCCCAGATCTTCAGTTGTAAGTATGCTTCCTCCATCTGCCTCCTCTTCTACTGAATGATGTGGACGTTCATAGTCTGCTGTGCAGTAGGGGTGGAGATAAAAATTGATTCTTAGATGTGTCGCGATTCTCTCTAGAACGATTCAATAATCGATTCTGAAAAGTTAATAATCGATTATTCTTTAAAAAGTGTTGATTTTTATTTAAAAGTTACTGTCTCCAGACATGTACAAATCAGAAAACATAGGGACTGAAATAGGATGGGATAATGGACAACAACTTAGAGTTTAGGCAAGAGTGCAGACAACCCCCAACAAAACTGGCCAAAAGACCTAAAAAAATGTTTTATATATATATATATATATATAAATATACATACCTACGTACAGTATATATATACACACAAGATCTAATAAGACATACATAAAATAATTAGGTAAAAACATATAGGCTGTTCATCTACTTTATCACATTACATCTGACCACCTCATGTTTCATGTTCTAAGAAGCCAATTCTCCACCTTTAAACATGACTGAGCCTCTGACATGGAAGATTACTGTGAGAGAAGGTCACTTTACAAGCGTGTTTAAGGATAAGCATGGAATGACTTCAAAATAAAAACCTCGGTAGACAAATCATTTCATTAAAACGTGTGTGTGACAAATACTGTACATGTCAAAATCTAACAAACTCAGATTTATATGTATTTTTTTTAAATCACGTATGGATATGTACATAAAAAAGTGTTGCATTGAGATGCATCGATAATTGGTTTAGAATCGAATAGTTGGTCTCTTAATCAGAATCAAATCGAATCATGAGGTGCCCAGATTCCCACCCCTAATGTTCAGCATCACAAAGCACTTTACACCGTCAAGGCCGGAGTTGAAAGTTTGATATCAAATCTCCTCCGGGCAGCAATACCAAGGCTTTTCTCTACCAATGATGGTATTCGTCAACGAAGCTAATTTCCCGTAAACCACAAAGCTACAGTGATATTCTCTAAATCCCTAAATTATCACTGAAAACCTCAGTTATGGCATAGGATCCAGCATCTGCTTTTGAGTGCTTTTAAAGTCCGCCAATTATTGCAGTGTTAAGACTTGAGTATTCATGATTCAATAAAAGCTGCCTGTACAAATATATTCCCAACTGACGGAACAATCAGTCAGCTAAGCAGCACGTCTGCACACAAGGTTTACTCAGCTAATCTTAAAAATTAATCTGTGGGGGGAGAAAGGTCAAGATGTTCAAGTGCAAAAGAGGCAATGAGGATTATTGCCAGCAAAGGTATGTGGTACTTTCCTTCTGCATTGAACTATTATGTTATACAATAGATGTAGATTTACACTTTACTGCCTATGATCTAAGAGCTTCCCTGCTGAAATAGAGATGAGAGCTTGGACATAGTTTAATTTTGCATCTACAGAGCTAACAGCCTGGAACAGAGTAAATGGCCCAAAACGTCAGCATTACTTCACTAATATGGTGTTTTTACACTAATATGGTGGTAACACATCTCCAGTTGGAGTGAACTTGTGAATACATTTTTACTTACTGTATGCCACTGCAAAACTTATTTTTTAGACCCATGCTTTTGTAGTTTCATCTGAAATCTCAGTCTGCGGTCAAGTTGCATTGTGGGTAATGTAGGTGCAATGCTAAAATAGATGTACTGTACTCTTTTGAGCTGGCAAAGTTTTGCGACCAAAACAAATTGTTCTGTTTATTGAATATGCACATGCTATGAAATCCATCTTCATTTGGGAGCATGGAGCAACACATGTAAAACATTACCCTGTAAAACATGTCTGATCTATTGCACTGGTCTATACAATAAAACTAACTGGTAACAATCAAAACACAGGCAGATTTGAGACTAACTAAAAGCTATGATTAAGAGTAGGACACACTCAACTGTGTAATGTGTTGTAGTTGTAACATAAGGGACAAGACTGCACACTCTTATTTTTTAATTTTCCACACATGCTCCTTCCAGTCAGACTCACACCCTCACACAAGAATCCCTCTGCTCCCTCATCTACTCTCATCTACTCATTTCAGCAGACTGCAGGACTGTGGCACAAATGGCCATCTGTCTGAAACCACACACACCAATTATTGTTTTTCCAGCATGTCTCTATCTCTATCAGCCAACAAGTGGGCCAAACATCATTAGCAGAGAAGACAACTCTAAGTGTTAATATAAACCATTTGCAGATGATCCCATCGAGAAAGACAGACCAGCTAAATTCATATATTTCACTGAAAGTCACTGTGAGCAGGAATGTTACAATAAATATTCAATGAAGTTTTAAATCCTTAATTTCAGACAGCTATGTTTGATTGATGACACCGAAGAAACTCCACTATGGCTTATTCTGGCATGGGATTTTCTATATTACTCTGGTTTAATTTCTTTATTTCCATGGCCAAGATAAGGGACACGATTTTCCTATCAGTTTCTTGGACAAAGGAACTCTAGCGGAGTCTCATATCTGGATAAACAAGAGGAAGGATTTAACTGGAGAATGAAGATAATGTCAACCAAGATTAACCGTTATCTTGGTTTGCTTCATCAAACCTCTGATGGCCCATATCCTACTACTTCTCTGTTATCTTATAGTGATGGAAAAGGTCGATAAAAGTGGTTTGTGTAAGTGAGTGTGTGTGTGTTTCCAAAGTTTGGCTGCTTTGTTAAACTCCCTGTGGAAGATAAAGTGTGATCATTCAGCCAAAAGTCACATTCTCAGTGTAATGAGAGGAAGTGTGAACATATATGTGCTTTTAAATGTATATAACGGTGAATGCGTTACAGTAATGTGTTGGATTCACAGCATTCAAGAGTAAGTGACTAGAGAGCGGCCATTTACTGCAGTTGTGGGATTTGGCAAGATGACTAACAAGGACAAAGGTCTTTCTACAGTGGTGGGAAACTTCTTTAACCCTTGACTTCCCCCAGATGCTCAATGTAAACTTCAACTTCCGAAAGCCATATCTGGGGAAGAGGGGGGTTCTACGTGTGTGTGTGTGTGTGTGTGTGTGTGTGTGTGTGTGTGTGTGTGTGTGTGTGTGTGTGTGTTTAAGTGTATTTATCTAGGGCTGAAGGGCTGATCCTTTCCCATTTCTCTCAGCTCCACCCTATTGCTCCTCCTCCAATGTAAAAAAGGGGAAAACCTTTCATGTCCAGTCTTATTAGTGTCCAAATTTTAAAGACCTGCAAGATAATGTTTTGAATGAGGATCTATCTTCAGGATGCATTGGAGTGTTAAAATCATACATGGAAAAATGCTGTCCACCAGTGTGGTCCGAGCTTCTGACACTGAAGTTGTCTGAGGAAGCTTTCCAGAGCTAAATCCTCTGAGAGAAAGGACAGAAGAACTAAACTATTTAAGAGCTTCCTTTTATTGAACTGGCTTTCAAAAATGAGGGAATACAGCTTTATTTCACATGTAAGCCAGGTTCAGCGTTAAATAGATTTCATCTATCACACACTGCCTCCTGGTGGTCAGTTTAGGAAGCATACAGTTAAAGTCACATTTAAGATGATGAGAAGTGACACTTGTCACTGTTATCACCGTGGGACATTTTTTGAACTGAAAAGGCAAAGCAAGACGTAACAGTCTAGAGGCTCACAGACTTCAAATGAGCATAACTAAACACTATTTGACAGCTATGTCAAAGACGCAGTCAGGGACAATCTGTGCCTCATGTAAGAACATCAAAATGTGATAATCTTAAGGCAAAGATAAAAACAGAAAAAAAAAACAGAAAAAAACATTTGCATCTAGCTTAAAATGTGGTTCTTAATAACTAATCCATTACAAGGCTATTAATACCTCATCTACTGTGATTGTTCTTATCAAACAACATAAATTAGCCTATGAGGCATTGCCCGATTTCAACTTTTGTTTTTTTAGCATCAATGTCCCCTTTTCAGCCATCCAATCCATTAATTTAGATAAAATTACTTTTACCTAGCTTAGTTTACCTAGCTCAGCTTAGTTGTCATTGTTTTTAGCCATATATGTCTTTTTTATGTATGTACTTGAGAACAACCAAAAGCTGGAGTCAAGATCCTTGCATGTGTTTGCACTTAGTTGGCCATTAAAGCTGATTCTGATTCTGATGGAAGGGGGAGCTAGTGGTTTGCAGAACCTTCCATAGCCAAAATGTCACAAACTTACTCTAACATTTGTGATTGGGCAAGGTAAGTCCTACATGATCACTGCAGTTTCTGTTGCTTGATATGAGAGCATTTAAAAACACAATGCAAGAATGATATGGTTAAAATCATTAACAAAATGTTAATGAGGACCCAAAGCAATGAACTGTCCCACTGATATGTATTACATGAAACCAAACTCTTCATTCAACAACTTGCTCAGAAACATAATTTGGAAAAAAGACCTGTGATGTGATGTGACCATGATCAGACTGTATTATCAGAGTATGATTCTGAATGTTAACAACAGCGATGATAGAGTAATCTATTGTAAAGTTTGTAATTGGTTATACTTGATTAAATTGTTTTCTATTAGGTAGACTTCCCATGAGATTATTTTGAACTTCCTGAAGGCACATGTCAGGTGTGACCCCTGCAGAGCCTCAAAAGTTATGGAGCCACATATGCAACTTCGCAAAAATGTTATTCTCGGTCAGCAACAGTTCCCTATCACAAGCATGTAGAGCAAAAATCTCTCTTTCCTTTTCTTTGCCTCTCTCCTTTTTTTCTTAGTAATTAGCTGACAGGTCACACTGAGTAATGGTCTGGGATCAGTCCAGAGTAATTACTCTGGGAGAGGATTGACCTTAGATATGCCTGGCCTGAGGGTGCCTGTATGTGTATGTGTGTGTGTGTGTGTGTGTGTGTGTGTGTGTGTGTGTGTGTGGTGGGTGGTGTGTGGTGTGAGTCAATGGAGACAACAAGCAAGCAAGATAAAAAATTTTAGATGAAGAAAGTGTGTTTGGTTGTGTGGGTGTGTGGTGTAGGGTGCTGGTGTGTGTGTGTGTGTGTGTGTGTGTCCTTTCCTGAACTATGGACAGGCTGAGACAAATCACCCACCACCCTCCACTGACCCCTCCTCCCCACTTTCAGAAGGTCAATCCAAATAAAACACAATTGGCTTCACTTACTCTTTTTTCCATAATGACAACACCTCAATTAGGAAAACAAATGTACTACAAGATAATCTGTTTATTAAGGCAATATAAATAGGCTAAATAGGCTAGGTTGAGATCAGGATATCTCTTTTGTTCTTAATCATCACAACAGGGAGACCCAGGAGCAGATATAGGAGACACAACGGCACTATATGAAGTGACTCCTCAGTACACACTGTTTCCTTATAGAGGCTACAGCAGAAATTAGCAATATCTAATTCTTTTTCACTTTCTTTAGTGCTGTAACAGTAATCCAGTTGAGATAAACATTTTTTTGCCCCATATCCCAGTAAAACACTAAATGTGATGAAGAAGGTGTTGGTTAAATAAGCCCAAGCTTAGGACCTCCTATTTACTGAAGAATTCTTAGGTGTAATTGCTTGAATGTGTTTGAAATCGCCAAAGATAATCCGGTAAGAACTGGAGAACAAGATATCCTTAAATGGTGTTTTATTAATTACCACACACACATAATGCAAGCCACTCTTTATGAACTGAATTCAGGTCTTTGAACTGACGTGTGGTTTCTGTAACATGATGACAGTAGAAATAACATGCATTAATTGTCATCATAATTATGTAATTCTCCACTATTCATTTACATGAAACAGTGATTTAACAACACTGAAAAGAAATAGCGTACATATGAATTTAACTTAAGTATTATGTGTACAGCAGCAACATATTAAGCAAATATAGAGCTTAATCCATTCCACAAGCAAAGTTACTGCACCAGCTAACTGGTTTTGAGTTAGGTCATAGATACATTAAACAAGATAAATGTGAACTATATGACAACAATAAACTCGACTATAACTATGGACTTAACAGGCAGGAAATAACAGTTACATTCTTAACAGAATGATGTACTTACAGTCTCATGGATGCACACGATTTCAGTCACAACTGACTACTAGGTGATAGAGGCTGGAAGACTGGATCCAACTGGTTACAGCCTTCTCTGATTGGTCAATGCCTCAATTGGTACTTAACTCTACATAGCGGTGCAAAAAAGAAACTAACAGAAACAGTTTATTTTTATTTGTCCACAAGGGGCGATCAACGACAATGCAAGAACCCCAATGCTAACCTTTGCAACACTAAAAGAGTTAAGATTTGCGTTAAGTGAGTTTACTGGCTGTGACCCCAATGATAAGCTACCAGTCCCATCATCTCAGCTAGTTGTCTCGAGCTAGTTAGACGTCATAGAGAAAGAATCTATTATGACAAACAATTAATCATTTTAATTATTTTTCAATGTAAAATGCCAATTTGGGGCGGCCATTAGTTCACCCAGTAGGAGCGTTCACCCCATAAAGGCTGAGTCCTGCAGAGGCCTGGGTTCAAATACGACCTGTGGCCCTTTGCTGAGTGTCATCCCCCATCTCTCTCTCCCTTTCCTGTTTATCCACTGTCACTACTAAACGGAAACGTCCCCAAAAAAATAATCTTAATAAAAAAATGATTTGATGCTTTTTTGTCATATATGAGTAAGTAGTAGTAAACTCAAAGTCTTTTGGACTGTTTGTTGGTTGAATAAAACAACATATACATTACCTTGAGCTATTTGAAATAGTCAGCATAAGTAACCAATAATTCAAATAAATGTTAGTTGCAGCCCTATGTTAATCTTTGTCCCACAGCAACTAAGTTCCTACATGTTAAAAAAACAAGTTTCCAGGTTAAACAAAAATTCTCAAACGTGAAAACTGGTCTGAAAACAGATAAGACGTGCTATTTTTGACCACAGGTGGTCTTTACGCTGAGATGTTAGATAGAATTCTTTCAGCAGTGTTTGATAGATTGAGGAATAGCAGGCCTGCCTGTCAAGATAATGTTCCTTGTCTGGCTGAACACAGCGGAGCAGAGTAGATACCAATCACAAAGAGTCTGGTGTCTGTAGCCTGAGGTGAACCCAATGTTCACGTTTGTCTTTGTCATTTTCCTTTAAAACGTCTAACGTCATTCAACACATCAATTTGAAGTCACAACATGTTGATTCTTGATCTGCTTCTTCCAGCGCTTATCACTATTTCAAAGTTAAAGTAAATGAAATATTAAAGTTTATGGCTAACATTACACCAAATGTAAAATGATTGTACACATTTTATATACAATTTAATATATTGGAAACGTTGGCATCTTGAATAAAATGCAAATGTTTTGGGCGATACCGCTATAGAACATAGATTTACAATGAGGGATTCACCAAACCATCCACAAAGGGATTCATATAATGTAGGACTGGGACTAACAATTATTTTCATTATTGATTAATCTGCTATTTGTTTTCATCGATTTGAAGATTAATTTTTGGGTTTATGAAATGTAACAAAATACCTATCACAGTGTCCAAGGTGATGTCATCAAATTTCTTGTTTCATTAAACCAAGTCTGAAACCCCAAATCATCACAAAAGGAGCGGTAACAGGCACATGTTTGGCATGTGTGCTTGAAAAATGACGATTACTTAATTATGAAAATAGTTGTTGAAAAAACATGACGTATTTGCTCTTGCAGCTCACATGTGTGTCCACAACCCTTTTCATGCTGACCTTTAGCATAAACATCCCAACGTATCTCAGTCTTTGTGCTACTTTGATCAAACTACAGAGAGATATTTGCTAGCTGACTGACTTAGATCACATGACCCCTGAGAGAGGAAGCACACTGCAGTGAGGTCAAGCAGCGGGGGAAGCAATCACACTGACAGAACACGGAAGGAAGCACAGCTTTGTGAGTGTGTGTGTGTGTGTGTGTGTGTGTGTGTGTGTGTGTGTGTGTGTGTGTGTGTGTGTGTGTGTGTGTGTGTGTGTGTGTGAGAGATGTATGGTGTGATATAATTTCCTCCTGGAAAAACTGAATAGGCAGGAAAGCAGCTTATCTAATAGACCCACAAAGAAACATTTGAGAGCCATATGGAAAAAGACTAAAACAACGGTAAATAGTCTTTGCTTGTAGCGTTGCCAGAAGCTCTCCCATGTCTGTCTATATTCAAGTCACGGAAGACAATCAATAATAATCGTTTAGCAAATCCCACATACCATAAAAAACAATGTGTATTCATGCCTTGGATGTAACTTTGACAAAAGGTTTATATTTTTATAATGTATTTAATATTTGAAATTACAGTCATTTAAAATATTTGACTACAGTGCTATAAAAGTGTATTTCAGCTATCTTGCTAATTTAAGAGAAGAGAGCAGGGAGGGCCCAGTCAGAGTCCCTGGGCCTTCCAGGCAGGTCACCCATTTATTTAGACCCTTATTCTCTGTGGACAAATAAGTAGCGACCACCCTTATAATCTAGAGGGGAACCATGTAAATGTATAGTAATTTGAAGTAGAACCATCATTGAGTCCAACATAAAAAATAGTGTAGCACAGACAGAGACAGATACTTTGGAAAATCTGACTACAACACATCTTCCAAATACAGTATTTCATCTTAGAGTCTTTATAAAACCAAACCAGGAATAAATATTATCAAATTATGACAATATTACGTCATCAAGAGCTAATTATAAAGTTATGGCAAGGTGGTTAATATGGGAACACTGATTTATCTGTAACTGCTAGATGTGTAAATAAGCAACTGCTTGGTAACAAGTTCATCATATCAACTTAAAAAGGTGATGATATGTCAATGTTGTGTTCACAATTTGTTCCCGATGCCCCCATTTGCGGGTTTAAGTTTAATACAACGTCCTAAAACTTTATCTATATTTTGTTTATATATTGTTAATGTGCTGTTAAAATGTGGGACTTACTACCCGGTATACTTAAACAACTGATTACAGTTCTAAATTCCCCCCCACATTCACAAAAATCCAACTGGGTAGTTGTGAAAGGGCTTGATGCGTCGGCTTATTCCACACTAGTTTTTTTCTTGAGAACAGGTTTGTTCCTCATGTTTAAGTATATTGTATGTTGTATCATGTCACAAGCTGCAATATGGAAAGTCACGTAACCCCTTGGGCTAAAATCTTTCTTCCTCTATTGCATAGTATTATAGTTTTATTTCTACTGTAAAACTGTACTACTTACCAGCATACTACTGTTGTGGTGCGGCCAAGGTTAGGCTTTCATCACATAACAAAAAACACGTTGGCTCCAATACTGTATTAAGAACAGACATGGATTACCACAAATACAGACATACAGTCTGCTTTTTTCACTGACAGACAGCCCTCCAAGGACATAGTTACTTATATTACTGACAGACATGCAGACATCAGACTAATCAAAATGCTGCTCCTGTTACTGACTTTTTTCTTAGTGAGTGATTTGATACCCGGGTGGGTTAGTCTGCTACCTCAGTGTGAGAGAAGGAGCGGAAAGACGTAAAAAAACACACACATAAAACAATATATAATCTGGAAAACATAACTTTTTTTTTTACCCAGTGGAGTTTGAACGTAAAATAACTTACAGACTTTGTTTCCCTTTCTTTTACACGTAATTAAATGTTATTTGGTTTTATTTTAAGATAGCCTACTACACTCACTTTAATCTCTCTCCCACTGGTGACAGTGTCACACCAAACTGGTAAGTCTGTGCTAAAGCATTCACACAGGCTGGTGAGCTAAATCACTGCACCAAAGCACTGATTCAGCCTTTACCCAACAAGCCAACAACCGTATGAGATTCTATGAGATCAAAAAAAACAACCTGTGTGAACATATAGTGATGAATCAAAGTATGTTAAAAAATTAAATCAATTTGCCAGCTAGCATTCTACAAACATTTATCATCAACAACCAACATCTCAGAAAGTAGGCCACTAAATAGCACAAAAACAACCAAGCTGCAGTATGAAATGTATGACACTCGAGCTAGCTTCAGTATACCCAAGCACAGTAAAACCTTATTTCACTACTTCTTGTTTACGATATATTGTTTGTTGCTGTGTGACTGTCCACACAGAAAGTGAGGTATGGGTTGGAATGAGGGTCATTTGATTAATAAACAGACTTACTCTCAGGGTTGGGGGATTTTCGTCCATGATTAGGAGAGGAGCAACGGAAGGTGGTGACGATGGTGTTGTGATGGGGGTTGGGGTGGTGTGGATGGTGCACTGGTGGGTGGTGGCCGTTGTTTTCTGGGGGAGCTCTGGTGATGCTGATATCAGGTTTACGGCCGTCTCCAGGACTAGGAGCTTCAAACTTGCGAGCGTGATTGTGCTCAGGGGTGCGGCTGGTGCCGTTGTTATTGTTGCCCTCAATGCGGCGTATCACTGGGGAATCAGTAGGCGTCTTGGCAAAAGTGACCTCCCTCTTGTGGCTGATCTCAGGGGTCTTGGGGTGGCCCAGGACTTCAGGGCGCTTCAGGGCGCTGTTGGCCGCAAAGCGTGCAGAAACAGGGCTGGTGACGTTATCCACCTGCTTGCTGGAAGAAGAGGAGATGTCGATGGAGAGTTCAGAACGACGCGATACAGGCTCAGGGGTCTTGGAGCCTCCTCCACCCATGATGGAACGGGGTTGGGTATAGTTGAGGTTGTTGTTGTTGGTGGCTGCCGCAGCGGCAGTGCCAAGGTCACGGTAATAGATGCTGGTTGGAGACATGGCGTTGCGGTGAGGGGAGTTGGTTGTCCGACGGGACCCGGGGGACAAGTGAGATGAAGTGTCAACATCCTCCACCTCAAAGGACCTCTTCAGAGCTGCATGTAAGAGACAAACGCAACACATCAGTCATAGGGTCATTAAACAGACATATTAAATATTGTCTGGCTCCAGCTTCTCCAGTGTCAAGGATTTTCTTTTTCTATTTCTTTTGTGAATTGAACAGCTGTGGCTTTTTGTATCATGGACTGACTAGTCTGGCTCAACGGATGTATATTGCTGGGATAAAGCTTGACACCGAAACCGGATGTCCCTTGCTTTCCACTATCTTCGCTATCTATTTTCCAAGGGCATTGCTGCTGCCTACGGAGCTTAGCGGCTTAGGACGGTTGTGATTGGTTTAAAGAAATACAAACAAGCAAGAGCATTTTATCCCTCTATCCCATAATAGATAAGTGTGGCCAGACCATGTTGCTGGAGAATGGTTTGGCAATGCCAGACTATGGGCTGATTAATTGAAAAATGTAATGGCCAATGAAAATTACTGTTAATTGTTGCTGTCATACCATAGCTGTGATTTTACAAAGTAATGCACTATAACTAGGTCAAACAAGTGGTAGAAAAAGTGTTAAGATGCTTTACTTACGTAAAACAGTACCAATTCAACAATGTTAATGTACTCAATTACAAGTAAATGTCCTTCATGCAAAAGCCTACCTACACAGCTGGTCCGGCGACTAATATATTATACTACAGCTGTCTATAGTGGTTTACAAATGACAATATTTCCAACTGAAGTCCACCAGTGCATAAAACAGAATGCAATATATTAAAATCACGCTGGCTCTTTTAACCAAATTGAGTTAATATTTCCCTTGCAAACCGTTTATGGGTCAAGAGGGCTGTTTATAGGAAGTGGGAACAATATCATAAAATATCCATCAAAACGGTCATACTAATTAACTGAGCAGTAAACGAAGTGAAGTGTTTTTTTCAAAACAGATTATGTAAATGATCCAAGTAGTAAAGCGCCTGAGGTTTGAGGGTGGGGTAGCTGCAGAGGCAATTTTGGTGGCAACATAAAAGATACAGCATGCACTATAGCCATTAAGCCAAACTAATTTAATTGCATTGCATCTCACATCACCAGCAACAGGATTTTCTTCATGACATGTAACAGTGTAATGCACGCAATCAGCCATGCATTCTTCCCTGCCAAGCATTTAGGCAAAAAAGTCCCAAGTCTCCCTGTTTATGAGCAACATGACACAGAGATAGAGGCACATCCTTCCCCGCGGTTAGTCGTGACGTGAGAAAATAGCGGCACTGTCCAAGACAAAGATACTGAGGATGGGATAACCCCCTGGGAAAAGTGCACTGGCTCAAAGTCAACTTGAATTTGACTCCCATCGTGGAGTTGCAGTGCCAAGCCAACAGCCAGGAGCTGGTATCATAATGACATGTTAGTAAGACCAGTCCACTCACGCACACCCTTAAGAACATCTCCTGTTTGCTGCAATCCAAAACGCAGTGCTGATTATTTGATCTGCTTGTGGCTTGTGGTGTGTCTGCGTGTGTGTGTGTCTTTATGTAAGTACATGTAGTTTTGTTCAAAGTGCTTGTAAAAAAAACAGGCAAGTGTGCGTTACGGGAATGTATACATGTTTATTTTTAAGCAACTGCACCCACAGGGAGGGGACTGTGCCCCAGCCCCACTGCAGTCTGTGTAAAGCAGAAACTCTGTCAGAGGATGCCGAGCTCAACACAATCACATCAAAGCTGTCTACCCACACACGTCAGCCAGCACCATTAATCTAATTTACTGCTATAAGCTGCTTCATTCCAACATGGTAGACATTTGATACAATTTACCCCCTGACAAAAATTCAGACCAGCGCCAAAGTATTATTCTTTTTCTGTGAAAATCAAACACCAAGGATGTTCTTGTTCACCACGGGAATAAATGGATCCACACACAAGTCTTTGAGTTTATGGCGATTTGTGTTACAAATCTCCTTTGCCCCCCACCACTCCCTGTACACCCTTTATCTAGACCTTAAAGGTGCTGTAGGTAGGATTGTGAAGATCCAGTATTTAGCCCAAAAATTTGAACATTGACAACTTCTCAGTCCCCCCCCCCCCTTTCTGCTAAATCCCAAACGGTTGCCTAAGCCCCTCCCCCCATGAGGGAGAATGAATGTGTGTGCCTGAGCAGTGATTGACATGCAGTGAGATGCCCCCCCTGGCCTTGATTGGAGGATCTGAACAGGAAGCGGTGGATTTTTGGAAATCGCACTACAGGCTGTAGGTGGTGCCAGAGGTGCTGGATTTTTTTTTAAATTACCTGCTTTATGTAGTCCACAGCAAATATGATAGAAAGTTAGTTTTAAAAGTCTTACCTACTGCACCTTTAAAGCATGCTTTACCTTTCATCTTTGGCATTCTTGCACTATAGAGGGCTGTTGCTAAGGCTGTAAAGCTCTAGGTAGTTTTACAGTATCTACAATGTGTGTTGAAAGCATGACATGTACTTTAATAAGCACAAAAGGTCTTAGAAACATATACCCACTTTTCTCAGACTCCCATTGCTTTATTATTATTTTTTAAATTCCAATGAGAACCAAGTTCATTATTAAGTAAGGCACCATAAAGCAGCTTTAAAATCTATCCTTTGATAGATCTACATATAAAATAATTATACACAATAAACTTGCAATTTGTAAGTTGGTGTCCAAACCCATGTTGCCACTGGACTGTGTCCTTCTTACCGCTGTTTTTCTCTGTCTTGTGTTTTATGATTGCTGAGAGGGAGTCCAAGGCTGTGGCTATACTTTCAACTCTGGCCAGAGAATAAGTTGGTCTGCCAAAATTGGTCTGCAAATTTCACATGGAGCTGAAAGGTTGTGATGCACCCTTTAAGACTGTATTGTGTAACAAGTGAGGCACCTATTATAACCTCCTCTGAGAGCCAAAACACTTTAGGAAACTGTGCACACTCTAACATCTTTTGACACTTGCTGTAGACTTTGGTTACATTTTAGAAGAGCTGTGAGAACTAAAGCTGAACATGGGAGGAGATATCAGGAACCATATTCACAAGTTTTGCCCAAATAAGAGAGCTGGGCTGAGACTTTTGCCAGTGACCTGTTAAATGATCTTAGAATAGATTCTGTTCTTTGCTGCTTTGTGATTATATGCCCACAGGCACGGGACCACAGCAGAGTACTTGAGTGCTTTCCTCTCAAGCCGTTTGTTTGTATTTAGTGACCGTGCAGTCAAGTGCACATGATTTAAGAGCAGAGATGAATTTGAATCCTTCTGTGCTTTAATGTTGTCTGGGAATATAGAGAATAGAAACAGGCATTTAGGGCATCTCTCACTTAGATGATCACTAAACTTCTATGTTTTTAAGGATCACCTTTCTTCCCTCAGACTCCAGGGTCTTTTTTGTTCAGCTAAGGAAAAGGGGCAAATATGTATTTTACTTTGATCCAGGATATTTTGTGCATGCACATCGCATGTATAGGCTCATGGAGCAATAAGAAAGAAGGAGTGTGGGACTGACAGATGGATGAAGGAGTATCATTCCCAGTGAAACAACATTCCCAGACTATGAGCTGGAAACGAGAGGTTGAGTCCACCTCAGAGGAACCTCATTAACAGCAGCCAGGAGTCTCGTCTCCCCACGTCCCACCACTGCCTATCATGGCCCAGTGTCCGGTATCTCACAGCGTCTCATGTGGGAAGATAATGCAGCACAGATAATGCACACACAATATAGTAAAGGATTTTTGGCGGAACAAAAACAAAGATGGAGGCAGCTGTATCCTCACTTTCGTTCATGGTCATTTGTCCTAATACAGCCCAGGTGTTAGGGTAGGCTGCTCCTTTATCATCAGTGTCATCACTTTTCTCTCAAGGACATCCCGACCAATAAACACAAACATTCAGTATCATCTCAGCCCAGATGCAATAATAGGAGATAGTCGAGAGAGGGAGAAAAACAAACAGAGAGAGAGGAGGGAGAGGAAAGTGGAGATAGATAGGCAAAGAGGTTGCAGGGTGAGAAATGGAGAAGTTAAAATAGGTCAATTGTGTTCTCTATCACTGATATTAGTTGGGACTGACAGCAGTCAACAAAGACATACCTCACATTTTTGAGAGGAAGAACAGACAGAAAGCTCAGAAAAATTACACACCATGATGTAATGATTAATAGAATGATATCAATGTTATTCGGTCAACTTTGGTCAACTGTTCATGACATCTGTAAAATCTAAAATGAAGACCAGTAAACAATATAAACTCAACATTTTCTACATTTCCAGATGTATTAAATTATTTTAACAGCATGCTCACACACTGTTTATTTATTTTGATGATTTATGTTTCGCTGCTGATTGTGAATCTCTAAACTTCCTAGATATGTATCACAATAAAAGCCTCCCAGGAAAGTGACGTGTCCCTGAACTGCCGTTAGGCTTTTAATGTGAAGCAGATGTACAAAGTGTTGACTTTGCATTTACAGCAAGTAGCAGCAGGTCAGAAAACATAGAGGTTTATAACTAGAACATTATAAACAGGGAAATAAAGGCCTTTATCAAATAAAAGCCTGGTTCTATCTCCTGATGATGTACATAAAGATTCGTAGACCATAATGTGTGTAAACTGTAAACTAACCTGGAAATCCACATCCAAATCTCACTGCACGCAATTGGATAATACTACGATCAATCACAACAACACACTGGGTGACGTATCCAGAGCCCCGTGCACTTAGCTACCAGCGGAGCTAATTGGTAGATTAAACTGTCGTCATCTGTTTAGCTCGCTACTGGCCTGCCTATATCAGATATACTGCTGTTATTGGTGCAGCTTGGCTACAAGGGTATAGTTAATGAGCAGCCTTACTCGATGCCAGAGTAACTCACGGAGCAAATTCAAATTGGGCTCTCGCAAGGACTCTGGATTTCCAGGGTAATTATACACAGCATTGAACTCCTAATGTGTTTTGTTATTCTAGCCTCAGACAATAAATTTAGTGATCAAGGCTGTTACTCTGGCAAACACTGGTTGTATAAAAGCAGTTTATGTACAGTGGAATTTATCGGATGTCAGTAGCTGCAGAATACAAGTCGATGTGGTCAAACCAGGAAAAACATCCAGTTTGACAAGACAAGGCCAAACAACGAACGATACAATTTCACACTGTGGTATTTTTGCTTGGTCAGACGAAACCTTAATGCTACACTGTCAAACACACACTTCCTTTTGCTGCCCATGGTATTGGGTTTACTAATGCTGACCAGCAGCAGTGTGTAAGATTTACTGTGTGGTTCCCTGCTGGTCTGGCCGACACCCTGTGACCAGCACAAAATAATTCTGGGATTGTTAGAGGCGTTAAGACATGTGATAGAAGAGGTAAGTTGGTGAAGGTCTTGGGTCAAAATCTTCCATTTTCTCAGAGGCAGTTTCACCACTGGTTGACGATTTATGCACGCACATGCACGCACACACACACGCACACACACAAACACACACACAATCCCAAAGTCGTTCAGGCAGCTGGCCTGGAGCTAAGCTTCAGGTTCTTTAGGCCTCAACCTTTGACATGAAAAGCCTTGTTCTGGTCGAGCACTGGTTAACACTGGTTAAAGATTGATTTACATTAGTGACCAGTGAGGGTATGAAGACATTTTCAATAGAGTTTTAATAATGTTCTGATAAAAAGCGAGTGTGGGGGAGAGAAACTAGTTGACAACAGGGACGGATGCAGAAACAACTAATGAATTGAGGTGACCTTAAAGCAGAAATTTAAAAATTCACTCATGGTTCAGAACTGTACTCCTCAGCGTCTGGCCCCAGATAGTGTGTACGTGCGTGCGTGTGAGCAGAGACAGACTGACTTACAAAAGATTCAGACAAATGGCCTGTATTAACTCAACTTTTACATAACTGGCCTGACAGTCATTTACTAGCAATGCCTACATGCTTCTTCTGCCACCCCTGGTTTAATATGCTTCTTAGAATGAACAGGACCATTGAGACCTGTTAAAATAGTGTCGTATTTACGCACGTGATCTGCTTGAACCAACTTAATAACACACTGGACTCCCTGCAAGGTTTACAAATTGTACCACACACATGCACTCTCTCAATTTCAATGTTCAATTTCCGGATTGTGTCCACGTGCAACGTCGGAGCAACAACATGGCCCCTTTAAACAGATAATCAGTACAAAATACCTTGGAATGGACTCAAAGCTCAGTTTAGGTTTGCAAACACACCAAGAGCAACTGTTATGTGAGTGTACAACTCTACAAAAGTCTCTCTCAATGTACAAATACGGGCTGATTCTGGGCTTATTCTCTGGTGAATCATATGTATGTTTATATTCAGCAGAGCCATTTCCTACTTTTTAGAAAATCATGTTATTGTTTCAGTGTGTAGTTGTTATGGTGGTTTCTATCATCCATTTTCCATAATTGTCTCACACATGAGTCCATACAAGAGGCATATTTACATCTTTAGTGTGCTCACCAATTACATTGCCTTTTCCTCTCTGTTCCTATTCTTTCCTCCGTATGAGATACAGCACAGGGCAATGTACTGGAAAACATAATGATCTGGGATAAAATGGGGATTTACTCAGTCATGTATTTGCCATGCACCTCTCTCTATAGCTTCTTCTGTCCTGGATGGAAGAACTAGAATGGTTCATAATGACCAGTAGGATCTACTGGTGGGGTAGAGTATAGTGGTCACTATTAGATACTGGATTCAGCAGGTGCTTTTGTGTGTAGATAGAAGATACTGATGTGCATACAGGGAGGAACCTGGTATTGACTTAATTTATCATTTTGCTTTATTGCCTTTCAATGTGTGTGAATAAACTGTGAATAAAATAGTTAACATGAACTCCCTATCCACCTATAATATCCTATTTGTACAACAATGGTCTACCAGCATATTCGGTCAACAAAATATCCCAGTAAATGCCAGGGTATGCTTAAGAGGAACTAGTTGGTATGATGTGTTGCACCACCAGAAGGTTTTTATAATGATGATAACAAGGTCAAACCCGATTATCTCGATAACCAGACATAAACAGAGTTATCTGTTCTTTGGAGCTACTTAACCTGATTAAGTTAATACTTCAGCTCTTGAAACTGTCACATTAAAACTTCAATCTGATTACCTTTGTCTGATTATCATAATCAGATGAAAGAGAACAGTCACAAGCAAAACACGCACAAGCAAGCGGACACACCATCTTAAACTTGTCACTCAGACATAAGACTGAGGTGACAGGAACGCCAATGAACTCACTAAATAAGCAATAAGTTAATTGTTCATTAAATGACTCCATGTACATTGGGTTATTGGTCACAAGTTGTGCTATGAACTGATCAAACACTGATAGAAATATGACTTAAAGAGGTAAGAGTACATCCAGCAATTGGGATACTGAGCTTCTGCTCTCCGCATCAGTCCATGACATCACAGGAAGCATCAGGCCAAAGACCAGCTGGAGGGTTTGACCGGAGAAAGAACAGGAAAGAAGTTGGGAAGGAAGGCAGACAGAAGGGTAGAGGAAGAGAGGACAAAGAGAATTAATGCCAGCGCTACACTGACAAACAAAGAAGAGACACAGTTGTGAATGTTGTATGAGGAGGTTAGACAGATGTTAGCTCTTAGCAATGACGTTTCATTGTCTCCCTCTTGGTGCTTTCAGCTGAAGGCTTTCCAGCGTTGGAATAGTGTGGTGTCAGTGCTGTGTTTGTTTCTATTATTGATATAACTTGGGTATGATCAATAACAGACTGTAGGCTAAAGGGACTTGGCTAGCATTTATTTATTAGCGACCCATTTATTTTCACACAATAACACACACACACACACACACACACACACACACACACACACACACACACACAATTATCCAGGCATTAATGTAATAATAGGCTACTTTTTACTGACATCTGACAGATAATGCTGCTTTCCATAAACTGTCAACCTGAACATTAAAAGTGAAAGAAAAGCAGATAACAAATTACAAACCTTCAAAATCTGAAATAATTCCCTCCAAGTGTGGATTGACCCCAGATTCAGACATTTTTTCAGGCATCAAAGTTGGACTAATTGAACTTTCTACCTGTCTACCTGTTCCTGAACAACTTCCAAAATAGAGTAAATGAGAAAACCAAGCTTACTTACTCCAACAAGCAACTTATGTTCTCTGACTTCCCACTAACTTCTCTATTTCGCTGCATTCAGAGTGTGCGAAAAGTCAAGCCTCTTTCCTTCTTATCCCCTGCCTGCAGCTAGAAACACACTCCTCCTTCCTTTCTCATGTCCTGTGTATGAGTGTGTGTTATTCCCCTGCCCCCCACAAACACTCATGCATGTACGCGCAAGCATTCACGCAGACAACAAACCCCGTCATTCCAAGCCCCTTTTTGAGAAAACCCTGAGAGACTTCCTGGAGAAAGTTGACATTAGGGATATACAATGACGCCTCTGGGCACTCAGAGGGTGATTCGGGTACCAACCCGCCCTTAATGACATCTTATTATCAGGAACAACATGGGAATTTGAGTTTGGTGGACACAGTTGACAAGGTAATCTAGCCCTGCTGCACTTCTTTTAGGAGGGACACCGACGACAGGCCAGTTTTTGATGTAGTGGTGGGTAGGGTTACCCTTCTTGTCCTTGAAGCTGCTGTGGCCAATTTAGAGACTGTTTCTTTGGGGCGACAGTGAAATGCTGTTGAAAAGATGTTAATAAAATAATCCAAAAGTGATGAAATATCAAAGTTGGCCTTTCATTTACTTAACCACATCCACTGTTTCCCTGTGGGACATGCGAAAGTATTTCTTATCCATGAATCTCCCACAGAAACAAATAGCGATTACATCGCTGTAATCACTGATTGGTCATGAGTGAGCAGCTTTTTACAGCTTCCTGTTTGGAGCCAGATGTGACAGCAAATTATATTTGGGATGAATTTTCCCTGATTCTAGGTAAAGGTTTTACCATTGGCACACCAATGGTTAAGGTCATAGCAATAAATGTAGAAGGTGGTCCATAATCACTGCTCCAAACTAAAACTAAAGCAAAGGTCACAAGAATGCATTTCTACATCCAGGTAGCTCAAAGATTCTGTCACACATCAGAAATCAGATCAGAACCTTGGTGAACGCAAACAGGAACAGCACCAGTGCCTGGCACCTTTGTAGACAATGAGTATTTAGGAAAATCCCATTTGAATGAAAAGCTCCATTCTAAGGGGCACTAATAGGATGCCAAGCCCACCCGGTGGCCCCTAACCCTAACACCTGAGAGGTTGATGTGAACACAGAATAACACTGTGTGTTTATGTTGCAGTCTGGTTATTTCATACAACTGCCAAGGTGTGTTAGGATAAAGAACAGAGTATTGCACATACAGTATGTGCATCTTAAATCCATCATGAAACTTAATTGGGTAGACTATCTGTCTCCTGAGACACTAGTTGTCATATTGTAAGAGTGCACATAATATACAGTACATCATCCAGCCTGACAGCCTGTTGGCATTTATAGTTAATGTGTTTGTGCATGTTTATGGTTAGTGCACCTCAACACCCATGTGGAAATGCATCTGAATGTGCATGAAAATAAGTGAACTTTCGCATACTGTTAACATACATAGTAGACCTATATTAGACCTGTATGTACAGTATATACTATTTTATACATGACAAAGTGTGTGGCTCTCAGTGTCCAAGTGGTCTGCACTGTAAACAATATGCCACAAGCCTCCATAGAACTCAATTAAACCTAAACACACGGTGTGTAAAACACACACCTCCCCCAACTAGTGTGTATTTATCTAAACATGGATACACACTCTGGGCTGGCTGCGAGGCAAAGCTGAGCGACAGAATGAGGGAACTCTCCACAACAACATCTGGAGAAGCGAGTGTTTGTGTGCACATTTGCACTCTGAGTAACATTATGGGAATATGTGCTTATGCGCGCATGTGCACATATGGTTACTTGGCTGTAGACGCGGGTGTGTTTGTGTGTCTCTGTGCCTCTGAAATAACATTGTAAACACAAAGGCCTTTGCACATACTGTAGTAGGATTCATCAACAACCAAAAGCATTCAGCCCTATTTCTCTGTGTTGCTGAGGGAGTTCCGCTTGTTTTGTTCCTTGTCAATAGCAACACATATGGGTGTGAAAGTGTGTAATCTACTTACAAATACGCACAGTGTTGTTTCCCAAGTAGTTTCATGTTTTCATTAGCGAGGTCATCCGATTTTGTGATTCATGCTTAATTCATGCATTTGTGGGATTTTTATTCGGCTTCAACTTTGTTTAAGTTTTCACTGCAATTGCCATTTTTTTAGTTGCACACATCTCTAACATGCAGAAACTTATCACACATGTATACAGACACTACTCTTTACCTCAGATTCTAGATTTTGTTGCTGGGTCAGTTAAAGACAAACAGATATTCAGAACAACCACAAACATTTATTGGCAGGAAGTTGCACAAACCAACCTCTCTATTTGAGTGCTACTTCTGTTTTCCCAAATGAGCTTATTTGTGTGGTTTCAGCGTTTATCTAAATGACACCTTTTAAAGATGATCAGTTTGAGCTACATGTCCAAGAAGGAGGCAAAATTACACTTCTGAATGTTAGTGGAATCTTCACAGTTATTGTAGCCGAGTCTAAATAACATGATGTCACTGCAGGAAAATTGTTCAATTAAATAGGGAAGTGAAACCGCTGCACAAATCCAAAGAAAGAACAAAGGCAAAATATAAGCATTAGATAGTTTCAAGACAGGACAGTGAGATTTAGCTAGGCAGAGGGGTAGTACATTGAGAGTAGCACATACAGCTTTGCTTTAACTCAATTTAATCTATGCCACTACTCAGATACACATTTTCATTAATGTGACAGTTCTTTGGAAAAAGTATTATCCTTGACTTCTTCGTAGTAAGCTTTTGAAATTGACCTAATAGCTGTGTGGACAATTTATGCTGGCAGCAATACTGCTGCAGTGGTTTTAAGACTTGGATGCTGTTCACTGTGCAGGGAATTTTCATTTTGAACCCAAATAACATTTGCAACAGGGATCTATGGAGTGTGTGATATCTTGTTACATGCACACACCAAAGTATCACATGAAATTCAATCTGTAAACAACTTGCAAACCTACAAGTGATGTCACTGTGAAGTTTAGAATGTGTACATTTGTTTTCCTGTCTGTCTGAATGTGATAAAAGTATAAATAAAGCCCTTCATACATCTCTATATTTATCAATAAAACTGTTTAACATGTATGTAATCAATGTACAAATTATTTGTCTCAGGTGCTGCAATTTGGGAGAAAAACATATTTGTTTCATGGATTCTTTTCATGAAATGTCTAAGGGGAAGAGTCACTTACCATACCAAAGTTCCAAATATCTATCTAAAATACTTGAAATTTAGAATTTCTAAAAAAAATATATTATTATTATTATTATCATAATTATTATTATTAATATTTTTCTTATTATTCTATTGTGATTCTTTAAAATACATGTTTGTCAAATATGGTGAGTAAAATGCTGGCCAGTTATCTTTATTATTTTGGCAGTAGCTGATTTCTTCTTTGCAGCTTGCTGACCACAAATACATTTGCTTGTAAACAATCATCTGAATGAGCTTTCACTGAGGATCTATTTCTGTTATATCATCCATGTCTTGACCTGTGTTACCATCATGTTGAATCATTTCACCTGTCAGAAATCCTCCCTTTGGCAGACTGAAGGTGGGGCTTCCTGAACTCCCTGTGCTGGCTATTTTCATGGTCTCCCTCACTTATCATTGCTAAATATTAATCTGAAAAACAATATGAGGTGAGACACTGGGAAGGTAGTGGGAGGAGGACTGCGGGGCGTTCACTCATAGAGGATATCCTGTACACTTCTTTTATGGAACATGGTGAGCTGGGATATTTCCTTCAGCTGATTTAACACCGGGTTCATACTGTATGTGTTTGTGAAAATAGGTGGGGATCAGAGCATGTGTGTTTTAGGGTGAGGATATACAGGGCCCTGGGTGGACACATCAGCACATCTAAAAACTTAGCTTCACATGCAAAAAGCGGGAACAACTCAAGCTCACATACCATTAAAGTGCCATTAAATTAAAGGCCAATTCAAAAGTAACATTGAACATCATGTCCTGCCTTTTATAAATACAGCTCATTCACTTACTACATATGTGTACTGAACAGGTAGACCAAGAAAAACCAAAATAAGTCAAATGTGGCTTTTAAAAGAAAGAGTGATGAATCACAAGTATGGGTATGGGTCCTGGCCTTGACACCCTCATGTTAACAAATGCAAACCGGTTTTAATTCTACTTATTTCTCTTAAGGAGTGTATCAATATGCTGTTTCAAAAAACTATCAAAGGAGTTGTCCCACTTGTAATTATCAACTCAAGCTACTGAATCTCTGCTTTTGTTGTTGTCACTTCGATGCTAAACAGGCCACCCAATTAGTGTCTTTCTTCCTTATGCATTGGCAAAACATAAAAGCAAAATGACAACCATGCCCCTCTTTTGCAAACTGAATCCTTTGCTTTCCTTTCCCTTTGTTGTATTTTCACGGCAGTGTGTCACCAATTAACAATTGTCAATATGGTGACCATATGAGACGGTCGTGGCAGATGACATGTCATATTGAACATATTATTTTTTAATCCTGAGCAGGTTTGGAGATGGGAAAGTAGGAGGCCCTCTGGGTCGAGATGGAGGTGCAAAAACGCCAACAATCATGAGGTTGAAAATGTCATCTATGCACCACAGCATGTGCTCCTAAAGTTATCAAAACAAAGTCTGAAGGGATGAGGGGTGTGGTAGTAGGGTGGTGGCAACAGGTCAAAACAGAACAGCAACACAGGTTGAAATCCAGGAAGTAGCTCAGCCCTTGCAGGACTTCCTTAACTAAGAGGAGTGAGGGGGAAGTGATGCCTGACATAATGCTCCACCACTTCATCTCTCTACCACGCAGTCCTCGCCACCAACTGGAGTGGTTCGGTCCTTACTAAATTCCTCCACGTCCCATAAAAAGAAATCTCTCTGTCTGCAAAATATGAATCATCCACATGGAACATTTTACAGAACTTCACAGGGAGATGTGGCTGTACTGAAGAGGACAAAATGGCACTGCAACATTGCCATCAAGTGGTGATAAAAATGGGTGTGCGTTGTGTCTGTATACATCATACAGCTCGCTGAACTCAGCCACCTCATTAACGGTAGAATTAAACGCTAATTTGCAGAGTGTTGCTCAGCTTGATGTCCAGCCTTAATCACTGTAAGATGCCAGATTAGTTTTATACTTTGAGTGCAGACTGAACACATATGGTCCAGCAGAAGTTCTATTGGGGATTCAGCACTAAACAATTAAAATCAATAAAGAGTTACTGATTAAAGGAAGCAAGGAGGATCTCTGTTGAAAAAAAAGCCATGCCAGAAGCTACTGAGTTATAACGTCACAGGTGCAGGACAGTATATAGACCCTGAAGCATGCTAAACATTCCTTAAAAGCTGTCTGCTGTCTGTCAAAATCAAAACCATAGTATCTGACATGTGAGCTCTGCTTCCACACTCCGTAACTTAAAATAAACCATCTGCATCCGTCAGAGTTTAATCTGACAACTAGACCCCTCAGCTTAAAATCCAATCATGTGATGATGGCATGAAGATTTAACTGTCCGTCTATTGTCGGATCATAGTTGTGTATGTGCGTGGGCTGTAAGTCAGTATCTGAACCCGAGGCTGCCAATTACAGAACAGCAGCCACTTTGCACTGGAATATTACGTTTCCTGATTCTGGGAAGTCTTCTATGACAGTCCATCACATGAGGTTTACTCACTGTTACTATGCTTACAGCTATTCAGCGCACTTCACAGTCCCCTTAGCTGTGGCTGTGAACTTAGCCACGGCTGACAATGAGAGAATAAATGTCTAAAAAGGTCAGTTTGTAGATCAGACAATATATATGAAAAATAAATAAAGGGGTAAAGTTGACATGTAGACAGAGCAAGACAGAGGTCTCGTAACGGCTGCTCCCACACCAACTGGCAAAGCAAAGCAAACACAATCCGAGTGGCTTCTAGCTGACTGCTGCCACTGCTAAGAAGCTGCTTCCTCCGCAGTCTAACAAAGAAAAGAGTAAAAGAAAGTCCTTCCCAAAGAAAGCCTTCTCAGTGTTAAAATATAAAATAAGTTTGAAAAAGCCACAACTTACCGGTTATTCTGTCTCGCTCCATAATTTAACGGCTACCTCAAATAGCCACATGTAACCTCTCCTTTTTTCTCCTCTCCTTCCTTCCCTTCCCCTTTTTCTTCATGAAGACTTCCCCTTTCTTCTGACTTAGTCACCCTGTCCCCCTCTTTCAACCCTCCCTCTCTCCTCCCTCCTTTTCCTCCCTCTGCCTCCCCAGCTCTTACTTCCTCCAAGTTTTTAATGTCTTCAGTCTGTCAGGATAGCAAGTGAACAGAGCAGACGTCCGCAGCCATGTGCTAGTCATATGGAGTTGCTTTCTCTCTCACAGCTCTCATTCTCTCCTACACACACGATGCAGGCTGTTATCCCAGACACACAAGCTGACACCTTTTTATTTCTTTTCTCCCTTCAGTTTCTCCAGTGTTTCTACGCTTCCCTTGATTCTGAGGCTAGCCTTGCTCACACACATCGACACTCCCCCGACATTGAAGCAGTACTGTTTCTTTGAAATAGATCCTTAGCCCTTTGACCAAAGGTCCTAATCTGAAAATAAACCCAGTCCACTTGTTGCGGAAAAAACTCAAGCAGTCCACCAAGACATCCTGCACTATACCAACAACAAGCACATCTATGTCATCATCATCACTCTAATCAGCATTCAGAAACCCACAATAATTCATCGTTCAAACAATTTATGATTGGTTCTGAGTGGACTGAAGAGTATTCTCAACTCTCGATTCTCTAAAGAAACTCCATTCCAGGACCGTTGAGTATAAGTTTTTTCTTATTATTGTTTGTGTACAACCAGCTAATAATACGTGTTACAAGATGTCAGTCAACAAATTGTTGACGTCCTACTCATCAGCTGATGCCTCAGTCTCAGCTCTGTAGGAAATGACTGGACATCTGATGTCTTGTTTATCATGTTGCTCACAGTTTCAGAGCTAAATGCATCATTAATTGAGAGAATTTATGTGTCTTCATGGAACGGATTCAGATCCAGGGTTTATACGGTCAACTAGGTTTGGGTTACCACAGGCAGAAGTTATCTTTTCTATGTTAGATGCAACAAAACTGTAAAGCTGAGTTTAAATGAGCCGCATTTGTCATGATCCGTCACCATGACAGCAAGTGGACTTTTAAGATTAAACCAGAGTGGATTAGCCACGCTGTTTCTATTAGCAACAGAGTTAAAAGAGAAAACCCGGATTGATTAACCAACTTTCTTTGGCAAGGAGGCTAGATTATATCAACATGGCAAGGCACAGGGGAGAAGGCTACTAATGTTACATTAGGTAACATTAGATACAAAGTTTTGTTCTAACAACTTGTAAATTAATTTGAAAAGTGTTAATAACAGTCAGCTGTCAAATTGGTGCTGATCGGGTCTTTGTTTCCTGGGTACAATTGGGTTTAAGTCCGACATTTCTTGGTTCTGCAGGAATCTGGGTTCTAGCTTTTAAATAATATTCAGGTCCAGATTGGTTAAAGGTAATACATTTCTGGATCTTTTTGGGATCGGGCAAGAATTTTTTGACCCGTTAACACATCTAATCTGTAATAAAAGTCACCTATTTTACCAGTCCAGCACGCAGCGCGCACACAC
>NC_045734.1:17485279-17485984 GCF_008692095.1 Etheostoma spectabile
ACACACACGTCATGCTTAGAGTTTTGCCCTCAACTTAGCCCCTCTACAAGGTCAGAGGCCCCATGAGCAATCGCCTTGGTGAGAAACTCCCAAGAAAACACAATACACACACACACACACTTTGTTTTTGTATCAGGGAGAGAAGGCACAGCTCAATAGCTCACTTCCTCTTCCTTGCAAGGAACATCCCTCCTCAACCCATGTCTTCCAGATTTACACAGAGCAACAACATTAGCTTTAGCAGCAATCAGCACATGCACCAAAGAAACACACAAAGGCAGTTGGACCCAATAGAAACATCTTTCTTTGGTGAGTGCACTGATAAAACAACAATGTGATCTGGTGTTTCTCCAGGCATGCAGTGATGACAAACGCCTCTCTATATCTAACCTGCTCTAATACAAGGAACATTTACTTCTGAGCGACCAAATGGCCAAAATTTCGGAGCTTGTTAGGGGAAGAAAGAATCTTCATACAATTTAAAAGTACAGGCCAAAAATTTGGACACACCTTTTCATTCAATGTGTTTCCTTTATTTTTACATTAAATAAAATAACTATTTACATTGTAGATTATCACTGAAGGCATCAAAACTATGAATGAACATGAACACATGTGGAATTATGTACTTAACAAAAAAGTGTGAAATAACTTATATTCTTGTTTCTTCCAATTCTTCAATGAGCTTCATGAGGTAGTCACCTG
>NC_045734.1:17485994-17486656 GCF_008692095.1 Etheostoma spectabile
CACTTCACAGGTGTGCCTTGTCAGGGTTAGTTAGTGGAACTTCTTGCCTTATTAATGGTATTGGGACCATCAGTTGTGTGCCAACAGCCCTATTGGACAACTGTTAGAATTCATATTATGGCAAGAACCAATCAACTAAGTAAAGAGAAACGAGTGGCCATCATTACTTTAAGAAATGAAGGTCAGTCGGTCCGGAAAATTGCAAACTTTGAATGTGTCCCCAAGTGCAGTCGCAAAAATCATTAAGCGCTACAACGAAACTGGCTCACATGAGGACCGCCCCAGGAAAGGAAGACCCAGAGTCACCTCTGCTGCTGAGGATAAGTTCATCCGAGTCAGCAACCTCAGAAATTGCAAGTTAACAGCAGCTCAGATTAGAGACCAGACGAATACCACACAGAGTTCTAGCAGCAGACACATTTCTAGAACAACTGTTAAGAGGAAACTAGGCGAATCAGGCCTTCATGATCAAATAGCAGCTAGGAAACCACTGGTAAGGAGTGGCAACAAGCAGAAGAGATTTATTTGGGCCAAAAAACACAAGGAATGGACATTAGACCAGTGGAAATCTGTACTTTGATCTGATGAGTCCAAACTTGAGATCTTTGGTTCCAACCACCGTGTCTTTGAGCGACGCAGAAAAGGTGACCGGATGGATTCTT
>NC_045734.1:17486666-17486919 GCF_008692095.1 Etheostoma spectabile
TCCCACCGTGAAGCATGGAGGAGGAGGTGTGATGGTGCTTTGCTGTCGACACTGTCAGGGATTTATTCCGAAATGAAGGCATACTGAACCAGCATGGCTACCACAGCATCCTGCATGCCATCCCATCCGGTTTGTATTTAGTTGGACCATCATTTATTTTTCAACAAGACAATGACCCCAAACACACCTACAGGCTGTGTAAGGGCTATTTGACCAAGAAGAAGAGTAATGGAGTGCTGCGCCTCCACAGTCA
>NC_045734.1:17486929-17489421 GCF_008692095.1 Etheostoma spectabile
ACCCAATCAAGATGGTTTGGGGTGAGATGGACCGCAGAGTGAAGGCAAAAGGGCCAACAAGTGCTAATGCAATAACATGCAATAGTGCTAAATTAAGTGTATTGCAATTATTATGTCTATTTACATTTGTAAAGAGAACTCGACAATTTGAGTTAGGGCAGTCAAAATCAGATGTTTTATTTTGAGGGGCTATGAGAGATAACAAAACTATTCAGGAAGGTATTCTACTTATCTGGTCAGTCCTCTCTGTGCGTGTTATGGTGTGATGTCTGTAATGTATTTTTGAAAAATGAAATCAGATGCCTCCTTTTATATTCGTGCAAGACTGCTAAAGTACAACCATGTGCACATTAGAGCAACCAAAATCTAAACTGCCAATGATCAATGTGATAAATAACAAAACCAGATATTTTCTAAATGAGCCTTTTAATGTTGAATTCATATGGACATCCGAACGCTGTTGCAGTGACAAGAATATGATTTTAAAAATAGAGACATGTCACTTTGGTCCACTGGCTTTTTCTGTTGTCTTGTTTCATTTTCCAGACTTAAAACGCTGCAGTTAATCACAGGATCAAGGTAAAAAAAAACACATGAAACACAGAACACGTGCTTATTTGCAATTTTTTCATAAGCATAACACACAAACACATGCTCCGACATACACCTCAGGTCCCCCCTGCAGTGTACTGTTCAGAACAAAGAGCAGTGACCCGGGCTGAAATGAAATCACACACACACACACACACACACACACACACACACACACACACACACACACAAACACACCAAACACACACACCACACACACACACACACACACACACACAGTGTTCATATAACACTAAAATTTGGCTGGTGTTGATGACTTGGATGGGAGATGAAAATACTCAAGGAATGACAAAAGTAATATGAAAAGCAAGATTATGAGATGGGTAATTCTGCACGATTAATCGTTATAAAATCGCGATCTTGATTCACTCTGTTCACAATTAAATTTTTAAATTTGGTTACTTTTGTTTTCCTTTAATTTTTACGAGCCGAAATATGCTACTACTTTCTTCTGTGAGTTTTATAATCGACTGTATAAAAAAGGTTTGAAAGCGCTTCCAAGCGCTCCAATGCTCTCCCTTCTCTTAATTGAGGCTTCTATGTTCCCAGGCTTGTGGTGATGCGCAATGTGCTACAAGTGCCAAAGAAAAATCGTTGTTTGGTACTACCTATTTGTTTTGTTATGGTCAAAAAAAATTGTGGCAGAGAATCGTGATATCAATTGTAAGCAAACAAATCGTGATTTATATTCCCCCACAAATCGTGCAGGCTTAATTATTGGTATGGTTTAGTTTACCTGTTTTGCAACCACTTATTAGTATAATGAGTAAATCTGATTTTTTTGTGTTTCCAGGGGCAAGAAGACACTGTTCACAGTTTACAGTAAATTAAGTTGTTTGAGCTTGTCAAGGACATTTTTCAAACACACTGATGCAAAAGAGAACAGACTGAGAGGGCCTCCCTCACTCATACCTTTCATCACCTGCCCTCTCCATCATCTCAACCTGCTGGCAAGATACAGCGGAACCTCCCGCGCGCACACACACACACACACACACACACACACACACACACACACACACACACACATCCACTTAAAACCAGACACACACAAACTGAAAGGGTTATCTGAGCAGATTCCTCTCGCATGGCAGTACACCCTGTAAACACAGAGTCAGCCTATTTTTTTCTTTGACTTACACATATACCAAATGTGTAGCCTATATTTGCATCCGACAACACAGATGGTCATGAGGCACAGACAAACACGTGTGCTTGTTCACTCATGCGAGACATACTCAGACACACGCACATGCCCACACACACACATGCACACACAACCCCCAAAAAACTGTATCACACATTTACTATGGGTGGATGGTGAGCCTTGGGGTGCACATTAATGTAAGCCGTCACTTCCGAGCACGACCTATTGCCAAACGCGTGACTCAAACATGCTAAATTTAGTTATAAAAATAGTCAAGTAAAAAACTCACCAGCATGCCAGCCAACACTAAAGGGATGCCTGTGGGGCAGTGATGCACAATGAAGGAGAAAGAACTATGGGAAGACGATGAAAGATGAAAAGAGAAGAGGAGGAGCGAGCCGGGGATGTAGTGAAAGAGGTAAATGGAAGAAAAGAATAAAGGAGATAAGGTGAGGAAGGACATGAGGAAGAGGAGCTGAAGCCGCTGGTGCCTTCAGAGGTGGAAAACACATGTGAGAGGGATATACACATACACAGAAACTAAACTCTGAAGGACGCCATGGCCTGTGGTGTATTAATTTGTAGTTCAATGTCATATTAAATCTATTATACCAACACTAGATGGATGTGTTGCACATTATTGTCATGTTGTATTGATGATGTGCCTTAATAGGCCTAGGTGTACTTAGTGTCATTAATATGTCCATCAAGCATGTTTTAACACACACACACA
>NC_045734.1:17489431-17496542 GCF_008692095.1 Etheostoma spectabile
CACACACACACATACACACACACACACACACAAACACTATCTAATTCGCTCAAGTCCCCGAAAAACCTCCTTTCTCCAAACATAACAGCAGAGGTTCAGGGAGATGGTGGCGAATGAAAAAGAGAAATCAGTGTGATGTGGTGATGCTAGCTAGCCATAGTCTGATGACCTCACCAGAGCACTAAGCAGCACTCATGCCTCCCTGCCTTGTCTCCATCAAGCCCACACACATGCACAGCACAGAGAGAGCGAGAAAGAGATGCGCTGTCCTTCTCATTTGTGTCCCATGCTGCTGCTGCTGCTGCTACTCCAGCTTACGCATCCAACCTGGGGCATGTACAGGGACGACACAAGTCTTCACATCCCTCATCTGCACAAGCTAATTTAAAAGCAGACCCCATGCTCACATGCAAACCATGAGGAATTGCATTTTTGTAAACACAAAGTACCCTTGCGATTGTTCCAGAAAGATTTCAATTTTTCAATTTCCTTGCGGAAGTCATCCCAAAAGGATTAATTAAGAGAAGTCTAAATCTAGTTTTCATTTTGAAGTGCCGTTCTACCGAATTGGGGCAATAATAATAATTTGGCTTCCCATTTGGTATTTTTAGAACTACTGACCTGTTGGGTTACGTGAACAAAGGGAGCCTGGATTCAATAAAAGGTATGAGTGATTGTCTGAGAATTGCAAAAATATAATTTAATTGCAATATGTAAATATTTGTCATGGAAACCTCTTCTGAGATTCCCGAGCACTCATTTTACATTTATGGTTCTCCCTAACTACAGGAAAAATTAACAAAATACAAGGCGAGTCTACAGCCATACTAAGGCTAAACACAGCAGTGCTTTTGGCAAAATGTTAAAGTTAGCATGGCAACATGCTCACAGTGACAATGCTGTTTTGCATGTATTTTTTACATTGTTCACCTTCTTAGTTTAGAATATTAGATTAGATTAGATTTCCTAATTAGCACTAAACACATTGTCTTTTTACGTTTTTAAGTATTTAGTCATAAACCAAAATATTGGACAAATCAAAAATAACTGCTGTGCTAGATGAAAAGTCAAGGGACAATGCCACCAGCTTTGCTAAAAATACAACAAAGTCTAAAATGAGGCAGACCTAAATGTCCTACAGCGCTATAAATGATCCACTGAAATATAAAAAACTCCTCACACAAAAACACTGACCTCTATTATTACTATCAGGTCATCATCACAAATTCTTAATCTCTGAAGATGTTTCACAACTCATAGTCAAAACAAAGTGCAATCATGGCCAAAGTCATAACTGATGTTGAGAAATTAACAACGTTCAGTCAACGCTGAGATGCACTCCAACAATAATGACCCTGTTATGACACACATGTTACACACATATGTGGAGAAACACACTCACACAGTAAAATCTAGTTCATAGAAAGCCCCATTCCTTTAACCGATCAATCGTGTAGGCTTCTCCAGTTCTCTGACTATTTAAATCCCACTCTTAGGTCATTTGGACTGTCAGAGGCTGTAAAAGTGCTAGTGGTGCAGTCTGTCTGTCCCAGCATGGCTGTGGTAACCCTGCTGGCTATTTCCTCCTCCCCATAAGGTAATCATTAGATGTGAGACGGAGCTGGCAGCAGGATACATAAATGGGATATCCTCAAAGTTCGAGATCCCTTGCAGGAAATAAGGAGACTGTTGTAGCAATTGATAAATATGTGGACACTATGTGGCTATTGCAAATAGAGGAGAGGTCACTATGGAAGTATCTGCATCTTTTATCTATTTTGCAGGATTTCTGTATGACCTCCTTTTGTGGTTTTGAGTGGCATTGAAGTAAGAATAAAACCACAAATCCATATGAAATTAGTTAAGCTGGAACAATAACAGTCCGTCAGCAGTGCTTATGTTTGCTACAGTGTATAATATATCTCATTGTGCTGTTACAATCCACACTGCTTAACTGTGCTTTGTGAAATTGATTAAGGTATAAGCTTATGGAGCATGGATGAGTGAAGCAAAGCTATGTAATTTGGTTGATTATCACAAGGCACAGAAACCATCCACATTAGCCCGAGGCCCGCTGCTTTTACCTCCATCCCTGCAAATCAGCCTGAACTGATGGAGGGATGGTGCTGGAGAGAGAAAGAGAGAGGAGAACGAGGAGAGTTCCTGTGGTTCCCTGTGGCTTGAAACCTCTGTAATCAGCATGCCAAGCCCCTGATGTCTAAATCCACAACTCGGACCCAGACAGTCTACACATGCTCTACACACATATATGCTCTACACACATACATGCATGCATGCACGTGCGCACATGCACACACGCACACAGACACACACACACACACACACTCACACATACATACACACAGTACAGCAAGCTCATGACACATGAGCTCTGTGGTGATTTCTGTTCAAATGGAGTTTGGCGACGGTAAATGTCCCAAATAAATGCAAGACGACTGACTGTGGAAAAACAAACTATCTATAACCAAGCCATGACGCAATGTCATGTATAATTAATTTGCAACTGAGTTTTCTGAAAAAAAAAACTCAGTCATTAGATTTTCATTAGATGAAAAAAAATCCTTCTTAGCAGGGCCCGGCTGACACTAGATTAATTCTCCAGTTACCAATATTGGTGTTTGAAAGTTACAAAAAATGGATAGATTGGCCAGTTAAAGTTTTTTTTTTTAACATAAATACATAATGATTTGACACTTTTGATAAGGCTCCCATACATGCTCATATGGATATACATGTGTTAGGATAAGATTATATAAGCCAAATGGATTTTTTTATTTAGCATTTCAATCATGCTTCTCAGATGTGAAGATCTGATGCTTTAATATTATAGTTAAGTGAAAATATTTGGACTGTTGGTCAGACAAAACAATACATTTGAGGACATCACATTAGGCTTTAGGAAATTATGATGTGCATATTTCACGGTTTACTCATGTTTAATTGACTTATTCTGCTTTCTCTCTTGTCAATGAAGAGCTTAATGTGAAAAATGTGACGTTGACATTTTGGCCCAAACTTGCCCATATACCACACATATACATATATCATTGTAAAAAATCTTTTGATGGTCCGAATAAAACATTTGTAACTGTAAGCATCTAGAAATAAATGTGGAAAAGCAAGGAGCTCAATTAAATTTACTGTGAACTAATTTCTAGAATTTAAATCTCTGTATGAGTGATTTTAGTGTTATGGTTGGAAGGTGTGCATTTTTTCACATCATAAGGTTTATTGTAATAAAAAAGGTTAAGGTCATCTATGTTTTGTATGCTCTAAAACAATTTAAATTTTATACATGTATACACAAACTCTCACATAGAGATAACAAATGTTAATGTTAGTCCTTGTACGACATCAAATGATCAAAAAACAGAAATGCAAAATAACAGCAATGCTCTCATCATGATTAGCCCATGCTTTACTACAGCATCCGCTAGTATCATCAGCTGTTTCTTTAATGAACATGCAGCAAAATCAGTCACGACTGGCTGGCTGCTCGTCATGATAAACAGCAGTGACATGGCCTGTTTTCATCCTTATGTTATTCACGTGGGGGGGGGCTTTGTTAAGATGAGACGTCATTGGTTTAACTGAGACTACCATTTCCATTTATAGCCAAACTGTGACACAGTGGCAGATGATGTCATGCTTGCATTTGTGTGTGTATGTGCAATGCTTAGTGTCTATACGACTATTCAGCAAGGAGAGAGGTCTCCTTCATGGTACGCATGCATTACGCTTTCATTGTTGAATCATGGGTCAGCGTTTCAGAACCCAAGGCTAACTTTAATCAGATAGAAATTATAGCTGGGAGGAGAGATACACTGAGATTAAACCATGAGAGATGGAGCAAAATCCATGTGTCATTTCCTGTAGTTGGAGTGAAAGAATTAAGCTAAAAACTGCAGAAAAGTTTTTTTAAGGGGAAAAAGTTCTGTCCTATCAATGAGAGAAACTTATGCTGAATAACTGGTATATAAGGGGCTAAGACGGTGAGCTTTTGTACTTATCACTCATGAAAGAAGACTGATAAAAGTAGTTTAATACTCACAGAGACTTTCAAGCAAGGGTTTTAATGTGATAAGGATTATATATGAACCGGAGAGCTTGGCAGCTTTACTCTTAGGTAGTGAATAATATAGATGCTCACCAATGAATAGCAATGTAATAAAGACAGCTTTAATATCACAGGGAGTAGTAGTGAATATGGTGGTAGTCCAGGCCAATATATGACTCAGACTGAAGGGAATCTAGCTCAGCTGTCACTGAAGAGCCATTGTTAAAGTGAAATAAAGAGCTGTATTGACTCTCCTCATCTGCTTGTTCTCTATGGGACCTACTGGTGTGGTTAAGTGGGAGGATGGATGACATGATGGATGTTGCAGTTTAAAGTGCCATGGCATTTTTAAGAAACCAGTTAGACTCAACGGTTCTGTAGCCAGGCCCCCCGAAGTGCTCTAAGCTTGTTTTAACAGTACATCAGCAGAATGAATGACTGTGCTGATCCGTGACCAGTTAGACCTCAGTCTTGTGTTGCTGTACATGAAAATGATGGACAGTGAGCAGAATTTATAGATTGGTATTTCTACTCTTAGGACCTGCAAGTAATGATGCAATTAATCCATTATACAATTATACAATCCATATAACTGACAACAATTTAAGTTATTTATCAAACATCTCAAATGTAGGAATTTTCTGCCTTTTTCGGTTTTATATCAGTAAGAGGGTAACCCTTATGTGTTACAGACGGTTAGTCGGGGAAAGAAAGTTACCTTTGGCATTTTTTTAGATTAAACTATTAAACAACTTTTAAAATTTAAACAATAGAACCCAATATAATAATTTTCTAATGGAAATAATAAATGACAGCCCTACATAGGTTAAAGGACTTTATAAAACAGTGAGCATTTGGAAAATTCTTCCCTGAACATTGCTTGGTTGCCTCAGATATTAACGTAAAAAGTACAGTGGGTTATATGATAAAGACAAAATATAAATAAGAGCATGTATCCAATATTGATACTTGTTAGATTAGATTAGATTAGATTCAACTTCTTTCATTACACATGTACAGGTACAGGCACGAAATGCAGTTTGGGTCTAACCAGAATCAATAGCAGTAAGTGCAGGAATACCATGGTTCCGTAAGTGCAAGACATGGATATGTAATGAATAATATAGAAAAGAATACTATTATAAACAGAGTTTTACAGAGGGTTTGTGCCTATGAATACAAAATATAGATAACAGGTATTGTGAGCAAGATTACAGCTAGGAATTGGTGGATATTACTATAATTGCAAATTTTTACAGATATGTGCAAACAGCAATATACTAATGAAATAAGGTAAAGTTGGGCAGAAACTATCCGAATTAAAGTGCGGTGGAAAGTAATTGCATATTAAGTTAAAGTACGGTAGTGCGGAGTAAATGTAAACAATTGGTACTGTAAATAATAAACAGTCAGCAATGCAAATGAATGTAAGTAGTGCAAAAGGTAAGTAGTGCAAAAGATGGCAGATGTAAACAGTGTTATAGTAACAGTCAGCAGGCAGATGAACATTATATATTGCAGTAAACAAAATGGGCAGGTGTGGGAGGGAGAGGAGAGTCTGTCAGTTATGAGGGGAGTGGGATCAATGAGGATAGAGTTCAAAAAGAGAAAGCTTGGGGAAAAAACTGTTCTTTAGTCTGCTGGTCCTGGTCCGGAGGACCCTGAAACGCCTGCCGAGGGCAGGAGAGAAACAGTCTGTGGGCTGGGTGAGAGGAGTCTTCAGGATGTGCGAGCTCGATGCAGACAGCGTTTCCTCTGGATGTGCTCGATGGCGGGCAGTGGAGTCCCGGTGATGCGCTGGGCGGTTTTCACCACCCGCTGCAGTGCCTTGCGTCTGCAACAAGAACAGCTCCCATACCACACTGTGCACAGTTTGTCAGGATGCTTCATTGCACAGCGATAGAAGTTCACCAGGATAGTTGAGGAAAGCTGATTCTTCCTCAGTGCCTCAGGAAGAAGAGGCGCTGGTGAGCCTTCTTGACCAGGCAGGAGGTGTTGGTTGACCAGGACATGTCCGCCGAGAGTGGATCCCCAGAAACTTGAAACTGGAGACAACGCTCAACAGCCATTCTCGATGTGGATGGTGTCGTGCGTGCCTCTTGGCTCCTTTCTGAGTCCACGATGAGCTCTTGGTTTTGGTGGTGTTGAGAGCTGGTTATTTTCAGTGCAACTGTGGCCAGGTGCTGGATCTCTTCCTGTGGCAGTCTCATCGTTGTTGCTGATGAGACCAATCACCGTAGTGTCGTCCTCAAACTTGATGATGGAATTAGATTCGTACACAGGCTTGCAGTCGGAGGTGAAGATGCAATGGGATCATGGGATGGCAAATATATGCTCAATCACATTTTAAAACAGTCTGATATTTAATCCAATGCACTACTTTTCCACTTTCACGTATGTGTATGAAACCACTTGTTTTTTCAAAAATGAAATAACTGGGGGTTTTTTGGCCACTGGGGGAAGCAGAAACAAGTTGTGAACACAATACGGACATACAATCACATTTAGCAGTGATGGAGCAACATTATCGTTCAAATAGAATCATGTTTCTGCCCACCTGATGAAAGTCCAATATTCACTCTCTTTTAGCTCTGTTTTTTTGTCCCTGTCAACTCCTGAGGCAAATAACTGTATATTTAGTTGCTGAATGCTCCACTATGTTCACCAGTTAAGTAGTCTTGAACTATGTCTGCCTTGCTTGGTGATGAGCAGGTAGTGTACAGTGGGTTTGTAGAGCTTTTTACTGAAAACAGCTGCATGCTGCAGATGAAACCATTAAGAGGGAACCAAAACAGTGACGTTCGAATCAGACTGCTAAACAACAAGCTTACTCACTATAAAGTGCCATAAATCTCACTATGAGCCACCCCCTTTTACATTGTCACATAGTTTTTACATTGTTTTCACATTGACAACTCATACATTATTATAAAAAAAATACATACATTATAGCAGCTTTAAGTTTTAAATACAATTTGTTTAGATCCTTCATTTGGATAACATAATGTTGTGAAATGATGCCATGATATGATC
>NC_045734.1:17496552-17511322 GCF_008692095.1 Etheostoma spectabile
GATACAATCTCACTGAAATTCAATTTGTGTTTGGATCCTGATGGGACCGGTTTTATGAAAATTAAATATTCTCATTAGAAGTACATCCCCAGTTTAACATCAACAGTAAAAATACAGCTAAGTCAAAAATGGTAGTGTGTGTGGGCCAAAGTCTGCACATGTCAGCCACTACAGTAAATCTAATCCAGCAATCTTAATCCTGGCCATTGCCCCCTCTAGTGTGCCGAAAAGCGTTGAGATGTTGAGTCATTGTAATAATTAGTCAATTCCTTGTATAATTTGTAGAAATGAGAATGTTTCTCCAAGACATTCACCATTGTGAAAGTCAGTGTATGTGTAGTCTATAGTTCTAACATGAGGACCTAAAAATACCACATCTGTCAGTTCCATCCACAAGTCAACATCAAGAATGCTTCCCTGAGTTTTTATCAAATCTTCTATTAAAGACGAGAAGTTCAACAAATCCACACAACAAGCCCCCAGCAAATGTTCACCACAAAGGAGTCTATTGAAACTGAGGACGAGCCTGTTTTGAAAAATGAGACTATATAGCACAGCTGACTGGGATCTCTCATGCGTAGGAAGATAGAAAGAAAAAAGGGGGGAGGAACAGTGCATTTACTCCACTGGGACTCCTTGTTCATTTCAGGGTCACATTACTTGAAACTACAGAACAACGTGGGTACATCCAGTTCATTAAGCCCAACAAGCTCCGGGTCTCACCGGACTTTCCTAAATGGGAGCACACAAATTTGTGCTGGTCATCTGAGGGACGACACAATGCTCCCACTCTGGGAGAAAGATTTAACATGAGTGACTGGGGAAAACATGGATCTAATGCACTCTTCCCAAAAAGCATGTGGAGTATTTTTTTTAAACATAGTTTTTAAGTTGTATTAGGGTTTTTGGGAGATTTATATGTAGTTTTTGGACATTGTTATTGAGGTTTTGTACTGCTTTTATGGTATATACTTTAAAAAAAACTATAGATGGAACATGTTTACAACAACATAAGCCGATAGAGATGTGATATAAAAGGATTTTTTTACACCAATGTTCTTGGTCTGTACTGACCATTTTGACAGATGAGACCTGCTCTCGGTTAAACAGCATCACAATTGCAAACATCTGTTTTCTCCAGTATTATCACTCTTTGAGACAGCCCAATCAAACTAGATATTTTGCTTAAAATAAATTGACAGATACAGTATGTAGACAAGACTAAGAAAGGCTCCCCATGTAAAGCATCTTCGCCATCATACTGCTAATTGGATTCTCTCTCAGTCCAGCCATGAAATCCTCCAGCCTGACAAATAATGTGACACCTTACGGTGAACGATGGTGCGTGGAGAAACTGCTGGAGCTACTACAAGCTCTATGCTGAGTCAGGATGCTCGGTCTTACGGTTAGTCTTTGCTTGGAGACAGATCAGACTACAAGTCATCCTAATGATCAAAATACATTATAACCTCAGGATGCAAATACAGTCGACAAATAGCTTTTCCAAGCCTGCTGCATGGATTATTACATCTGGACTTTCTTTGTATTCTGGAAAAAGTTTGAAAAAGCAATGATACAACCAGAAAACTGTTGACACAAACTGGAAGTGACAATGCCATTGATGTTGCCTTCTTTGCAGTCTGACCAGCATCTGAACTAGCAATCTGCCACTGGATAAAGTCAAACAGCAGATAGTTTGTTAGTTAGTTTGTTTGCTGTTTCAGTGCAGGTGCAGCAGTGAGCATCTCCAGAGACAGAAATTGACAGATAGTGATAGGAATCCTTAAACAGGCCAGCCTTCAAGTCTACGTATGACCTTTCCCACATTTCTGTTCCCTGAAAGGTCAAGCACTAATTGCTTACGGCTCCAGACTGTTGCTGTGTTTGTTGCTTTGTACATGGCTAATACTTTAATAATACGATTTTTATAAGATTTGTTTTAATGAAACAGCACATACAGAAATTTAAAAACAGAGACTTGAGATTTGGACTTGAGTAAGACAAAATTGATGGTTGTAAAACTTAATTTACTTGTAACTTAAAAAACACTGAAACACAGTCTCAGGTTTTGACATGGTAAAATGTATGCATTGCATCTTTAACTGACTTGGACATATCTCCAAACATCTTTAAAAGAAATGTGGATATGAGCATATTTTATCGTATTGTGGTCTTATTTAAGTCTTTATGGCATGAATAAAGATGAAACGTTTTTCTTCAAACTCAGTGTTACAATGTTTCTTGTTTTCAACACAAGCCCCCTCGCATTAGCTTGTGCCACATTTCTGAGTCTGTTTAATCTAGAGCACTATATTTTTCTCCCTAGAGCCAATCCTGTGTTCCCAAATGTTTATAGAGTGGGAACACACAGATGGGGCCTGAGCAAAGCCAGAGATGTGTGTACACACACACACACACACACACACACACACACACACACACACACACACACACACACACACACACACACACACACACACACCAACTATATTATGTCAAACATGCACAATGCAGAAGCAGCCATGAGCAGGCAAAGGCATGTAGACCTACATTGACATCATTAGCAAGCAAACGTCCAAAATGTTTGTTAAAGCCAAACACACACACACACACGCAGCATTATGAAGAGAGCACAGCCTGAAGGGGCCAGTGCATCCATACAGAAGGTCAGGCTGAGAAGGACAGATGATGACGCACACCAGACTTTAATGGCCAGGGAACCCTGAGGTTCTCCCCCGGGTGCTGCACACTCAGCCTACAAACAAACTGGCCCAAAACAACAGAGGGGCAAGAGTGACAGAGTTTGGCAAGTTCGGTAAGTGATGAAGACAACTTAAGAAAAACAATAATAAAGTTTAAAAAGAACATTCAGCAATTCTATTTTACTAGAGTCTTCTAATGGGTAACAATTATTGTGTGACAAACGTCATCAGACATGTGTCCAAACTTAAGCCTAGGTTGATTTAATAAATACTATGCTATACTCATATACATATTGTGTGCAGTACTGCAAAAGTATTTTATAAATCAGACTTAAACATAAAAACGAATAGTCACATTCTTTATAGCCTATATAATTCATACTTGTAACATTTTTAGCAGAGTTTAAATCTGATAAAATAAGTCTAAATGATGCAAAATAATATTACCATATCCAGTGTATTTTAGCATTTTGTAATCATCTGTACCTGAACTGGGAGTCTTCTTCATGCTCTGGGTTGCTGCTGCTCTGCTTTCCTCAGTTGTCAGTCAAATCAGCGCTTTGGTCCTCAGAGGAAACCTGCGTCCGTTTGTCTCGCGTCCAAAGGAAAACTGGAGTCGACTTTGTTTTCTCAGTTTCTCCGCACTTGTTCGTTTGCGGCTTGCTCCCAGTGCGTGATGACACCGTGACTGCAGGCAGCGCAGATGCAAAAATGCCGTGTGATCCGCTGAGCTCGATGACGTTCACTTTAGTTGAGCGTCTCGAGACCACACGACCGTGGTAACGTAAATGTGAGCTCATGAGGGTGCATGATGGAGGGGGTGAGTTCCACTGACGCGCTCTCGCGCACAGATCCCAATTAGAAATAACTTTCTATTTATCTATTTATCCAGTGTATAGGGCTACATAATTACTATTCAAAATAATTATAGGTAAACGCACACGCGCACGCACACACACGCACACACACACAGCATTGATAACAATTAGTTGTTTAATTTATGTAGGCCCATATGAGCATGTGAAAAGCTAGGGATTTCACTTCATTGATTGAGGGGAAGAAGACTTAAGCACCGGAGAATGAAGTTCTCTTATGCTGTGGAAACTTTATCACCACTTTGAGAGGTCTATACTCCCAAACTGACTCATGTTCTGCTCAGACACTGATAGCCTGCTGATGCTCTCTGTGGCTGACAGATGCACTGAGCAAGCATACTGCAGCGCTACTCAACGTTTACTTTGTTGCTTATTAAATATATGATTGAATGCCATGATAATCAGTGGCACGTTCACATGCGTAGAAGCAATGGTGGAAGAAATAGTCAGATCCTTTACTTAAAGTTGCCTACTAATAACACACTGTAAATAGTCCGGTATTGATAATGTCACGTAAGTAAAAGAAATGTACAAAAAGTATTAAAAGTAAGATGCAGAAAAAAACCTTACATTTTAGAAACTGGAAACGACCAAAACACTTCTGTCAATTAACAGAGTGTTTAATCGGCTAATAATAATAGTACTAATAATAATAATAATAAATAAATAAATAAATAAATAAATAATGTATACTCTTTATTGCTCCCCAATGGGGACATTAAAATTTACACTCAACTGTTATTACACACAGGTCTAAAATACCACATATGCTCAGAACCTATTCATGCACTAATGGACAGATGTCAGAGTGAGTGTAAAAAGTACAATATTTCTCTCTGAAATATAGTGGAGTAAAAGTAGAAAGTGGCATGAAAAGAAAAGAAAAGGCTCAAGTAAAGTACGAGTACCTCAAATTTGTACTTAAGTACATTACTTGAGCAAATGTACACATCTCACCACTGCGTTGCAGTAAAAAGACTGTCCAATGCTGCCTTCTTCTGGTTAAAAGGGAGACTGGCAAATATACTTAAATATACAATGGATTTTACTCTAAAGAAAGAAATTAAAAAAACATAGATTTTGTACGACAGAGATATTAGGATCTTAGGCTATCATTCAAAAAATCTTACTTGTTAGGACAGTTAGGAAGTAATCCTGTCAGCCTTGACAGTGAGCCAGCATGCATATTAGCATTAGCAGCCACCTGGTGCATCAAAATGGACATGACAAACGTTTCTGCTACATTACACTGGACAGACACACATCTGCTCCTCAGGTCAACGCATTCATATTCAATTTGACATTTCTAAAAATCTTACTGTGTTCATACTATATATAGATAGGCAAACAGTGCCCATTTGAATACATTATACATACATTTATACTGCAAATAATCATGTTCATAATAATAATGTCATGCTTATACAATTATAATATAGTTTCTTGTATACAAGAACCATTCACAAGTCAAATGAGGATGTGTTTTGCAACAAAACATAATGCAAAATGCAAAAAAAACAAAAAAACAATTGAAACTGCAAACAATAGAAATGCAAAGAAGTGCAGAGACCGAGTGGCAGATGGACTAACAACAACAACTGGGACACACATTGTGACACAGTTAATAAAGTAGCCTTTTGTTACAGGTGTAACAGCTCAAAAGCAGACAAGGATGCAACATAGTTTCAAGTAATCTTATGGTCAAATAATAGGCTAACAGTCAATAACAAGAGAACAACCACATCAGGGCACACAGCATCAATGGACTGAGTAATTGGTTTTAAAAGTTAATTTTTTTATTTGTATAACTTGACATGTGGTCCAGAGTCAGTTTGACTCTTGTATGTCAGCTCTTCAATTACAAAAGGACAAAAAAAAAAGGAAATTTATAGGGGTCATTTTTAAAACTCTATACATGTACATGTTAAACTTGACCATTTCAGGTAGCGTATTAATTCAAAAGCGAGTCATCTAATCATCAAATAAAACCAATGAATTAAGACAAAGGCAGCAGTGGTAAAAAAGAAAAGTAACAACGGGCAGAGGATAGACAGCAGACAGCTTCTGGAGAACACAGATCAGACAAAAAGAAGTCTGCAAACAGGTGGTTTTGAACTACGGTAAACAATGGCCAGGAAGGAAGCTTCAGTTAAAAGGTGTCACACAGCTGTAACCATCTTTCAGTATGTATTCCTCTACAGACCAACACTCACACCAAATCCCACCACGTTATTTTGGTCAATAGCTCGAGGTGTGACTACCACAGAAACAGCCTAAGTGTCATGTGAACTACATTAGATGTTACAAGCAAATGTCTTACCAAGTCATAAATAAGATGAACTAAAATCACAAGCAGTTTCAAGGAAACAAGTCTACGTGCAATCTGGAGTAGAAGTGAGTTAATTTAGTCTAAAAATAATTAATCAAATGTGAGTTAATCTTTGTTGCTTTAAAAAAAAAAGCTCTACATTTGTTTTCAAATTCATACGCACACTCAAATACCACAGATGAGGAAAAAACGCTTTTGTTCTCAAGGCAAAACATATGACATTGTTCAGAAACTGCTTTACAAAAATCCGTTTGTTTGACTTTACAACCTCATGTACAGTACAATGTATGCCATATATTCACAAGAAAAAAATATAAAAGCAAAAACACTAAATCAGAAACAAGAATTATCACAAAAACTTAAAACATTAATTTCCTTACTAATAGCTTTTAATTTACGGTAACAATTATCATCACCACCTTTTTTACCATCATCATTCTCATTTTTAAGTTTTCCATTTAACATACTCATTCCTAATTAACTCTATTATGAATTTATGGTTATATTAGATGTGTATCAATATATTATGTGAGAACATATAGACGTGCAAACCACCGACACATTTGCTCTTGTGGTTACATGAATGTGGTCTGAACCCAAATGTACTTCTTCACAGCTGTCATAAACAACTTTCAAAAATATAGCCACATATTGTGTCTTATGGAAAATTGAATCAACTCAATAGTCTGACTGAATAGACAAATACGATTTCAGCCTCCTCCACCAGTGTTGCATCTCTTACCTGCTCATCATACAGCCTAGTTTAAGCGCTCAGTTTTGTTTCTCACATACATTTCATTTGTATTTTTTATAGACCATAAACCCGTGCAAGCCCACACAATTTCCAGTGATGCCTCACGTGTATCATAGTTATGTATGGATTAATTATTTAAATTAATAAAACTATTTAATACGGTATGAGTAATGAACATTAATTAAGAATGTATTATATTACTTATGATAAATCAGTCATATATAGCCCAAAAAGCATCAAACACACAAATATTAAAGTTCAAATACTAATAATCAATACTAATAGAAAAAAAATGAGTTGAATTTGGTAAATACTTTCACAGCAATGAAATATTTTGGAGATTTAATACCCCATGTTTAGCTGTTATTACCATGTATTTTACATTTTGTCTGATGTGTTGATTAAAATCACAAACAGTCAAACGAGTAAACCAACCCTCAAGAAGAAGCTGGCCGCCAAGCCAATCATTTTTGATGCTTAGCAATACTGAGCACAATCCTACGAGTTAGGCAATGACTGCTCTTGAGCAGGGTGAAAGCCGTTCTTAGTCATAACTTCATACACATAATTTTGGGAAACTTGCACAACACTTGTTCTTCTTCTTCTTCTTCTTCTGCTGCTGCTGCCAGCCCATCGTTTCACCTGTTGGTAATGAAATATCACGGTTACAGATTTGAGAAAAATTACAGTCATCACGTTTCAGAGACCAAATCAAGAGACATTAAAGACTGAATATTGGGGCAAATGTTAAAGCCTAACACTCGCCAAAATGCAAAGTTTTAGGTTGTGTTGCGCCTTCCACCGTGAGCAGGAGGTGAAGTGGTATCTCTCCTGCAACCAATCCACACTCCATCCCAGCGAGCCTCCGGTTCGCAACCCAACTCTTTAAGGACTGAGCTACTGCCACCCCTAATATTTAACCAGTTAAAAGGAACCAACTGAAGCGCTTTGGCTCTATAACTTCCTTCATGAAAAACAATTTCCTCAATAGTTGTGTTTCAAGCATAAACCAGTAAAAAATCAGTAAGTACTTAATGTATTAAAGAAAACTTACTCTTAACAAGAGAAATAATATGTAAAGTGTCTTGAAAAATGTGAACAGAATGTTGCAGCCACATTCTGCAGACAGAGCAGTCAGTGGTTTTTCTTTGTATTCAGCATGTGAACTTAAGATCTGAAAGATATAACCCTTATGTTGACATCGGTCAGGTAGTTAAATGTGTAATGTAGAGTGAATAATATACGCCCACACAGTAAGTAAGCACCAGCTAGTCAAATATTTTAATTCAGGTATAGCTGTGTGTAGAGAGATCTGAACTCACCCTTGGGACTATCAGCAGGATGAAGATCACAGTTACTAGGGTGCTGACGGTGCAGGCGGCCATAATGATTAGGACCATAGGTTTCTCATTGACAAGAACAGGAGGCAATTCTGGTGCTGATGTGGGACATGGTGCCACTCCTGTTTAAATAACGAACGGGCAAACCGTTGGTTATGCCGAATAAAGTGTCCTAATACAAATGTTCCTCTAGCATTCCATATAGTGATATAATTTGTATCACAGCTTTAACTATTATTTACTTTTACATTTTATATGAATGACAATGAATTTCCCATAGACATGAGGGAGATGTTCTATTACTAAAAGAAGGTATACAAGACAAGCACACAGAAAACGGCTTTGACTAACAAACATTGTCCCCCTGTGGTGGAGAATTTGGAAGTATTCAGTTTTCAGATCCTTTACTTAATGAAAGTAGTAATAATAGTAGCTATCTATTTGGATCTAGTATGTAAGAGTATCCCCTGGAGTCTTTCGAATCACAACACATACTGTAGGTAATGTCACCATGTGGGAGACCTTAATGAAATGGGCAAGTCTAGATTGTCGTATATTGGCTTTTAGAAGAGGAAAAAGAAAACATTTAAAGAAAGGAAACTTATTTTTACACAAACAGTGGGGTCAACAAAACAAAAACAGTAACCAAATGTATCACAGTTTATAAACTTACAATTTTGTGTATGTTAAATCTAATCTAGTCATAAGTAACTAACTGTAGCCACCATCTTAGTAGTGAAGCAAAAAGTACATGTTCTAAAAAGATTTCCTTATGAATTGTACTAGAAGTATACAGTAGAATTAAATGGCTAACTAAAAAAAGGTACCTGTTGTATGTACGTATAGTACTTGGGTTACTACCCTTAAGAAAAGACCTTGTGTAGTTTGAGAAGAAAAAGCATACGCACCGCTTATAAAAAGTGTGTAGACGCTGCATCGGACATCGCCGTCTGACGCTATCATGTAGACACAACTGTAGAAACCAGAGTCGTCCACGGTCAGATTGCGGATGGTGATGGTGTGGTTCGACAATGGTCCTTTTGTCTCAATCCTGCGTGAGTATCTTTTTCGCGGGGTTATTTTGGAAGTTGAATTTGGATAGAGGTGATGGTAAAGCACCTCTTTCTCTTTCTTATGATCTTGATCTTGACTGTGATACAGATACATCCCAACATACTTGCCGATGCTGCTGGGACATCCAGTGGAGAAACACTTTAAGGTGACCTCCATGCCAGCATTTCTCCACACGACATTGTTATCTGTCATAATAGGGTGTGATTAGTGTAAAGGAAATTTTGGTAACAAGGATTTGTTCAGTCAAATGTCTTTGTTGTATTTTTATTTTCGTGCATGTGAAGAGAGTTTACAGTGTCAGAGTCTGCAAAAAATCTGTCTGTGAGGCAATCTCACAGAACTTTATACAAAAGACACACACATGAAGAGGAGCTAAAAGTTTCATTACATCACTGCCTTGACCATATAAAAAGGAGTTTCTTAATAAGCTTAGCAGTTACATTATCAGTTTCTTAGGCTTTCTCAGGCCTCCTAAGGCCTTGAGAAATCCTCAATTCATCTTGTCAAGGACATTCAGCTGATCTAAAATGATAACTATATAGTTTAATAGTTCTAGTCACACAAGTGAAAATTCAAAACAAGTGATAAAAGAATAATAACAAAAATAATGATGATTTTTTTCCCGTACATTAGACAGTTTGGAAACATACCACAAACCATCTGCATTTCAATGAAGCAGCAACTGAAACCTTTTTTCGCATAGTTTAAAAAGATTCCTCTTAGCTTGAAGATGAAATAAAAAAAAAGGTCTTACCTGCATTGGAAAAAACACAGAGCAACAGTGTGGCCCAACAGACGTGCTTCATTCTTCCACACTGATTGTATACCGTCTTTGTCTCTCACATATATACACCCCACAGACAATACGAAAACAGTGCTTCCTCTACCGTTCTTTGATGTTGGGTGATGATGTGCAACCTCCTTGGCTACAATGCAGTGATGTTGAAAACAAGACAATGAGAATGTGCAGATGGATGAAAAGGTAAAGCTAAGGTTCTTGATTAGTTAAAAAATGTGTCAGGTTTCAAAATGATTAAAAAACACTGCACATCGTCGCTCCTGTAAACTTTGTGTATTTTTTTCACCTATACGCTGCAGAGTGTCCTAAAATTCAAGACCGACCTTAGTTTATTTGCAAATCTGTCTTTATTTTGTTTCAACAAAAGTCTTACTTCATAACTTCTCCTCTCCTGCTGCACAGAAAACTTCCACAACATGAAATAGTATCACAGTCAAAATGTTTGCACAAAAATGTCAGCCTTAGTTGGGAAAGGCCAAGGAAAAAGGTAGGTTTTTTAAGAAGAGATTTAAAATTAGACAGGGAGGAAGCCTGATGGGCAAAAACCATTTAGGGATTTAAATAATAATAATTTATTTTATTTATAATTTATACTGTTTATTGATCCCCAGTGGGGAAATTACAATAAGCACTAAAAACTAGTAAGTTAATTTTCAAATGGATCCTAAAATATACGGGCAGCCAGTGTAGTGAAGCTAAGACGGGAGTAATGTGCTCATATTCACACGCTCCAGTTAAAAGACGCGCCGCAGCGTTTTGCACCATCTGGGGACGAGCAACAGATGAGGCACTACTGCCTACACATAGGGCGTTACAGTAATCCCACCGAGTGGTCACAAAGGTGTGGATTACGGTCCCAAAGTGCTGCCCTGTTACATCCCAATGTCTAGGGGTAACCGGGACGCAACATAATGTGTGCCCCCCACCCCTAAAAAAAAACCTTTCCTGTACCAAAACAAAACGCAAAGAAAAGACAACGCTGTCATTACCCGATATAAATAAATTGTGGATTTGAGTTGCGCATGCTCAGATTTAAACGGTTTACAGCATAACGCTCTAACCTAAACTTCTAATAGAAAAACAGGAGAAAAAGGAAACAAACAAAAAGGACTTCTTACTCCTACCGAACTGCTACAAGCAGCATAAAGCACGGCTGTTAAACTACTCTCAACATCTTCAATCAAGTGACACAGATTTACACAGGCCCACGCTGGGAATGGCAGAGTGAAGAGAGGGGCTGAGGTCCTGTCCGATGGGACTTTAAAATGGCTGTTGTCCTGCAGGAGACCAATCGGGAGGCAGCAATCAGCTCTGCTTGACCAATCCAGCGGGCGCACCTGTTTCCCATTACCTGGGTACACTCATAGAGACACTGATAGTGCAGGATTTTGTCAAGCTTAATATCGGAGTTGAATTTGAACCCCTGAATTGGTGACGGTTGGCTTGACATATTGAGCCAAGGGATCCAGGGCAACAAGGGGGGTGGGGCCTAGGGGCCTAGGGTGGACACCAAAAACCATCACTTTCGTGTTTTTGTTTCATTAAAACTTAAAAGATTTGAAATTGCATGTAACATGTCATATAAACATATTAAAATGTCTATTGTAAAAGAAGGCCTACTATTCTATATATGCTAAATAGACTATTTGATGAAGATGTTTCAAAAATTATTCTCTATTTGCCGATGCTTTTTAATATTTGACAAAGGGTGACGCAACATGAATTATAAATATAATTTATAATAAATAATATAATAAAAGAAAGATACACTTTTAATGTAATGTAGTTTTGTTTCCATATGTAGACCACATCAGAGAATAAGTGAATTCTTCCTTTATTGCAATTTCAGAAATAGAATAAAGCTTTCACTAATCTGAAAATGTGTTTTTGAGAATATTTACCCTCTCTAGGGTAATTTGGTCCAGATTTGACAAGTCTGGGTGTAGTGATTTTGGTCTGTAGGCTAGTGATCTACATATGGAAAAAAACACAGTGAAGTCTCCCTTTATTGTGTTATAATAAAGACAATAAAAGCTTTCACATCTAAAAGTGCATTTTAGACATAATTAATAATTTACCTTAATGACTAACACGCTTTCAATACAGTCCCCAGCTAACTTTTTTGGTACTTTAGAACATTCTGGTAACCATCATATGTAGATCACTAGCCTACAGACCAAAATCACTACACCCAGACTTGTCAAATCTGGACCAAATTACCCTAGAGAGGGTAAAGATTCTCAAAAGCACAGTTTCAGATTAGGGAAAGCTTTATTCTATTGAAAATGCAATAAAGGAAGAAATCACTTATTCTCTGATGTGGTCTACATATGGAAACAAAACTGAATCTCCTTTTATTGCACTTTCACAAATAGAATTAAGCTTTCACAAATCTGAAACTGTGTCAGGAGTTCAAAAATCGGAGGATCAGTTACTCAGCACTACAAAATGATGTTTCCCAGCTGAATCAGACGCTGTGAATCGGAAGTCAGCTTCAATGTCGTTGTACTGACAGCAATCAGCCAGGTAGTTTGGGGAGGATGCAGCGTGATAGACTGATTACCCTGCCTTGTAATATTTAGCTTTTGTGTTTTCCGTTTATGGCCTTGGGTTTCGAATTTGCAAAGCAATACAACTAGTATGACACGTCTCGGCCACAGTACAGATATTCCAATTACTTTAGTTCATCTATTTTTAGAACATATCTAAACTTATTTTTAACTTACGTGACTCCACTTGGATACCGATGGAGCTTTCCAACATCTCTTCTCCTTCAGCACGGTTTCTTTGCTTTTGTTTTCCATGGATCCACGTTGAACTGAGCTGTTGTTGTCAGCTGTTAGCTAACTCTAGCTGAAGCCTGCTGTGGTGGCACTAGGCTCGTTCGAGATGAACTGCGCCTCGCCTGGAAAGTGGACGAGAGCAGGCGGCAGCAGCGGGGGGCGGGGACAGAAAGCTGCGGTAAAGTCGGACAGTTTCCAGCCGAGTCCAGCTCCTTCAGGCTGGACAGGAAGTGATGAAAACACTGTGGTGCGATTCCGATTTAATAAAATATAATCAGACCCACATACCAGCTGGTACACAGTCTCCAGTTGTTTTAGTTATGACAGAGTAGCTGTTAAAGTGCTCTACATGCGATCTGTTGCTGATTTTAATTAACAACACACTGTAGATGATCCGTGATCTGAACGGATTTAGTCTCTCTGACTATAAACGTCTCTATCAGCCTCACAACATGTGTTCTGGACAGAATAAGTCTTCAAATCAGACAAATAGCAATTAAAATCCCTCCGATTCAAAAACAATAAAAAGTTTATATAAAACGTCATCATGTTGTAAACCAATCAGATTTTAAATCAGCTGAGAAGCCGGCGTTTCCCAGCATGCTCTGGGTCCGCCTGCTCTTGCAGTGGTGAAAAGCAACTGCGCCGCCTGCGTCTCAGAACTGCGTCCGCCTTGCTCCGTGAGATTTCCGTTGCCCACGTGTGCATGACGTCAGAGCGTCGGGATCAAGTCGGACACAAATTAACCGGCATGCAACGGGCGCCGATCGCCGGTGATCGATTCTGCGCAGACCTGGCTCATCTCGAACGAGCTAATGCGTATGCCATGACGATTGGGTCTCTTTTACGATAGACATATGTATAAATAGGGTTCGAGATGAGCCAGGTTGCGCAGAATCGATCATCGGCGATTGGCGCCCGTTGCATGCGGGTAGATTTGTGTCCGACTTGATCCCGACTTGCTTGACGTCATGCACACGTGGGCAACGGAAATCTCACGAGAGCAAGGCGGCCGCAGTTTGAGACGCAGGCGGCGCAGTTGTTTCAGTAGGCTCGTTCGAGATGAAATGCGCCTCGCCTGTAAAGTGGACGAGAGCAGCGGCAGCAGCGGGGGCGGGGACAAAAAGCTGCGGTAAATCGGACAGTTTCCAGCCGATTCCAGCTCCTTCAGGGTGGAGGAAGTGTAAAACACTGTGGTGCGATTCCGATTTAATAAAATATAATCAGACCCTCATACCAGCTGGTACACAGTCTCCAGTTGTTTTAGTTATGACAGAGTAGCTGGAAAGTGCTCTACATGCGACCTGTGTGATTTAATGAACAACACACTGGAGATGATCCGTGATCTGAACGATTTAGTCTTTGACTTCTAAACACTATCAGTCACACAACATGTGTTCTGGACAGAATAAGTCTTTAATAGACAAATAGCAATTAAAACGCTCCGATTGAAAAACAAAAAAGTTATATAAAACGTCATCATGTTGTAAACCAATCAGGTGTTAAATCAGCTGAGAAGCCGGCGTTTCCCGCAGCTCTGGGTCCGCCTGGTCCGCCTGGCTCTGCAGTCGGTGAAAAGCAACTGCGCCGCCTGCGTCTCAGAACTGCGGCCGCCTTGCTCCTGTGAGATTTCCGTTTCCCACGTGTGCATGACGTCAGAGAAGCGGGATCAAGTCGGACATAAATCTAACCGGCCAAACGGGCGCCGATCGCCGGTGATCGATTCTGCGCAGACCTGGCTCATCTCGACGAGCCTAGCTGCAAGAGCCAGGCGGACCCAGGCGGACCCAGAGCATGTGGGAACGCGGCTTCTTAGCTGAATTAACACCTGATTGGTTTACAACATGATGACGTTTTATATAAACTTTTACTGTTTTTGAATCGGAGGGATTTTAATTGCTATTGTCTGATTTAAAGACTTATTGTCCAGAACAACGTTTGTGGGGATGATATAGAGACGTTTAGAAGTCAGAGAGACTAAATCTGATCAGATCACGGATCATCTACAGTGTGTAATTAAAATCAGCAACAGGTCGCATGTAGAGCACTTTGCCAGTTACTCTTTCATAACTAAAACAACTGGAGACTGTGTACAAGCTGGTATGTGGGTCTGA
>NC_045734.1:17511332-17532593 GCF_008692095.1 Etheostoma spectabile
TTATATTTTATTAAATCGGAATCGCACCACAGTGTTTTCATCACAGCTGTCCAGCCTGAAGGCGGCTGGAATCGGCTGGAAACTGTCCGACTTTACCGCAGCTTTTTGTCCCCGCCCCCGGCTGCTGCCGCCTGCTCTCGTCCACTTTACAGGCGAGGCGCAGTTCATCTCGAACGAGCCCTAAGCAACTGCGCCGCCTGCGTCTCAGAACTGCGGCCGCCTTGCTCTCCTGAAATTTCCGCTGCCCACGTGTGCATGACGTCAGAGCAAGTCGGGATCAAGTCGGACACAAATCTAACCGGCATGCAACGGGCGCCGAACGCCGGTGATCGATTCTGCGCAGACCTGGCTCATCTCGAAAGAGCCTACTATCGGTGCCTACGTATGCATGACGTCAGAGCAAACCGGGATCACATATCTCTGAGCGATCTCAGCCAAAATTGCCCTTGTACTGTGTAAGATGTGAAGCACAAAACACTTACTAGTATGATATATATGTATATATATATATATATATATATATATATATATATATATATATATATATATATATATATATATATGATCTGATATCTTCCTAATGGTGTTATCTGTTTTTACAGTGATGATGAGCAACATGAATCTGAAAAGCCTAGCACCTCAGCTGTAGGGTAGCATCTGCCTCCCTGCTTCCTCAGAAGGAAAGGAGTCACCCCAGATTGGGAAAGATTGTGAACATGTGCAGCCTAAAGCAGAACCTCGTTCACCACCACACCGCCGGATACTGGGACTCAGGTCCAGATGTGCACAAGGTGTCTCAAGAGACCAGTCCAGATCCAGATCTCCACTTCAGAGGCGACCACAGTCACAGCCACAGTAACAACCAGCATACTCACTCAAATCCTGGAAAACTGAGACGGACCATGATGTATGTCCAGTGCCAAAAATGTTCATGCCAGCAAGACCCCCTGGACATCAACTGAACTCGGGCACCAAATAGGCCTACTTACCGCTAGATCTTTTCAAAATGTTTTTTAACAATAGCACAGTCAAACTATTTGTCAACACACAAATAAACAATCTGCTAAAGACATAGCAAAAGGCAAAAGATATTCATGGATTGACATCAACTGGCAGGAGTTTTTCAAGTATGTGGGACGGAATTTCTTCTTTGCTCTGGTGAAACTCGACAATATCCCGGATTACTGGAAAAAGAGCACAATTTTCAGCGTGCCATTTCCAGCCAATGAGATGCTACGGAACAGGTACCGGATGACATCTTGGAACAATCCACATGAGGTGAATGACCAAAAGAAGGGGGCACCAGATTATGACCCCGTTTCAACTAAAACCCATTCTGGACACTATCAAAACTGCTTGCAAAGCATTTTACCACCCTAGACGTAACCTTTCAATTGACAAGAGGATGGTGGTGACAAAGGCCCACATTGGAAAGACACAATACATGAAGGCAAAAGTGAAGCTGATCAAGTTTTAAGCTCTTTGTGTTGGCTGACAGCAGCAATGGCTACACCTGGGACTTTGCTGTGTACACTGGGAAGTCACAGTTGGCCTCAGGCGTTGGCCTTGCATATGACTCTGTCATGTCCCTCATGAAGACGGCATACCTGGGCAGTTGCTTTCATCTATATGTGGATAATATATATAGTCCAAAACTCTTCAAGGAACTGTTGAGCCTGAATATTGGGGCTTGTGGCACATACAGAGACACCAGAAGAGAATGCCCCCGCACATACTCAAATGCTCTTAAGAAAAGCGACCCTAGAGGCTCCATCAGGTGGATCCGTGACGGCCCACTACTTTTTGTGAAGTGGATGGACACACGTGAGGTCTCTGTCTGCTCCACAATCCACGAGGCATTCTCTGGAAGCACCCTGAATAAGAAGATGAAAACTAAGGATGGCAGCTGGACCACCAGATCTATTCCATACCCAACACCTGTTGTGAAATATAACTGGCACATGGGAGGTGTTTATTTGTCTAACCAGCTAATCCAGTGCTACTCGTGTCACAAGATGTCACAAGACCATGCGCTGGTACCGGACATTGTTCTTCCACTTCCTGGACATTGCAGCCACAAACAGCTTCCTCCTACACAAGGAGCTCTGCAGAGAGAAGCAGGAGGAACCCATGACCTATAAAGCCTTTCTGCAGGAGCTGAGAGCCCAGTTGTGCGGCGTCACAGTTGTGACCCCTCCAGCCCAGGCACCCAGCAGCCAATTACCCGTGGCAATCTCAGAACAAACTGAATTAAGCAAGAGGGTCTTGTATGGGCGCAGGACCTGTGTGCACTGCAGGAAGGTGAGGCAGTCCACCCCCTGGAAGTGCATGAAGTGTGACGTGGCCCTCTGCGTCATTGCAGACAGAAACTGCTTTTGGGTCTGGCACAACTAACTTTTTAGACAACCAAATATGAAAAAAAAAAGGTAAAATCTTTTTTATCAGTGTTGGTTGCAGTGTTTATTCCCCCTCTCAACTTTTGCCCTGTGTCATTTGAATAAACACGTGAGATTCAATTACGTTTTTATTTTTCCCATCGAGCAGAGAGGTGAGCAGCTGGACTAACTTTCTTCACAATACTTTTTTTTTAACACTAATTTTATAAAATCTTCACTGGTGTCACGATTCAATTTGATTATGATTATCCTGTCAACAATTCAATACGATTCAATGTCCCGATGTGTCACCTCCTCAAATTTATTATATATTGCTACACATATATATTTTTTAAAAGTTTGGGGTCGCCTGTTGGAGCTGCTGTCCCCGCAACCCGATACGATCCGATAAGCGGATGAAGATGGATGCATGGTTTTCATCAACAAATTCAGGCAGTCAGATATGTCTGAACTCCTATTTTAATTGCATCTGCTCTTTAAAAAAAAGTTTCTTCCTGAATGTGAGTCAGAACACAGCAGACAAAACGCAAAAAAGGCAAAAACAGAAAAAGCAAACGGAAAATGAACAAGCAACATCAGTTGGCAATAATCGATCATTGTCTTTCACAGCATTGATGCAGAATCATCCATGTCCACATCACAATGCAACGATTAATTTCAACCCCCCTAGCCTCTACATTGTGTTACGTTGGACAGCCAATCATACACATTAGATTTTGGTACTTATTTGGTCACACTGATGATTTTCTCCTTAGGTAATAAAGTTGAGGCATTTTTCGATACTAAGGAGGCAATTTGGTTGGAGCCTCAGTAAAAAGTACCCAGGCCTACTTGCAACCATACCACGAGGGGTTGTTTAACAGGGGTTTCTATGTACTGTTGTGTCCTTACGTGTTATAATGCTATATGTCCAGTAGATGGCACTGTTAACAATACATTATTTCATTTTTTAAAGATTATTTTTTGGGGGCATTTTTAAACCTTTATTTCCACAGGACAGATAAAGGCATGAAAGGGGAGAGAGAGGGGGGGATGACATGCAGCAAAGGGCCGCAGACGAACCTGCGGCCGCTGCATCGAAGAGTAAACCTCTATATATGGGCGCCTGCTCTACCAACTGAGCTAACCTGGACACATTAACATAAATTAATAAATGCATCACCATAAATGCAATATTCATCTTAAATCTGGTAAAAAAATATCTAAAATCATAAAATGTGTCAATAAAATGTCTTTTATTGACTGATATAACTACAGACACACTCAGTCTGGCGCTGAATAGCAGAAATAGTCACAAGACCTTTGATCTAGAGTCAAAGGCTTAAAACAAGTTTGAAAGTGCAGGTTCAAAAGTATTACAGTAAGTCTTTCTTCACTATTCATCAGTTTCACAGTATCTGACAAAAACTTGGTAACGATACACTTCATCAAGAAGAAAACTAGAAAAACCATCAAATACATCTGGAGATGTTACAATACTGTGCTGCACACACAGCAAACAACAGAAATTATGTCATCATCATCAGGGGGTTAAGTTCACCTGAAACCGGTCATGAAATTAATTTCTCAAAAATGACAGTAACTAGTAATCTAGAATATATTACATTTTGGAAGTAACTTGCCCTACACTGATATCCAGAAAAGGGGAGGGTTTTTTTTTCTCCATATTTAGATGCCCTACAAGTTCCCATTGACAAGAACTACCATGTGGGAAATATTAATACTATAAATATTATCTACATGAGTGCACAAATAAATCATTAACAGTGTTCTCTTTCATTCAAATTGTGTTTTATTACAAGAACAAATCACAGATTACTTTGAACGAAGTATGTTATTCGTAAAAACAAGTTAATAATATGCCTGCTGAAGCCCAGTGACATTCAGTGTCATCTTTAAAAACTGGGTCAAGAACATAAATTCACAGAGACACACAAAGTTACAATTTTCACACATTTATAAAAACAATATCTACAAAACAATGCTCACATGCACCTGCAGTTTTGTTTGAGGATGTTTGTGTGTGTTTTTTTATTTCCAAAATAAACTTTCAAATCATATAACTTATACGCTTAATGCCATTGTTTTTTCCACCCAGAAAGTCAATGATTAACGCTGATATCTTCGTGTGAGAGAACCAAGATTAATTATTTACTTTGGCAGATCTTGGTAAGGTGCTTTTGTTGTAGACTCTTTCCATTGCTTTGGTGGTGTCGGAACAAGGCTTTTAAGTACAGCTGTGGCATGTTCCATTATCAAGCAGAGTAGAAATCCCGTTTCCTGAAAATATCCTCTCCCATTTCTATGATAACTGGTATCAGATGCAGGGAAGGAAACCAAAAAAACTGCCTGAGATGGTGATCATAGGTTGAGATAATTGCTGATTTTGCAATGAAGTTGCATAAGGCTGCCAGAAATTGCATTCACATAGTTTCATTGGCGAAAACACAAGGAAGAGAGGAACACAAATGTGTTTTTGGCTTTTATACAAGTGAAAATCATGTGATGCACAGAAGTGCAACCAGCATCTATCTACTGAAATTTCTAAGTGGTTAGAATAAGGATATGAAATTGCCTGGGGGCTAAATGTTCTCAAGCAGTGTTAATACTAAAGTTAGAATTGTTGATATTACTTATTAGTTTAAAACAAGAAATAATAAGTGCTCTTAAACCACGAGAAACTTCTGAACAAGGACCCTTAAGAGGAAAAGGCTGGCGATAATCTATCCTTTTTCAGATTTTTTAACAACTATGAACTCATCTACTAACATACCGTACTGTTTATTGCCCTTGTAGCCACTCCAGTATAGCTTATTCCTCTGCACCAAAGACCTCCAGTGTGGTCCAGGTCAAGCACACATGTGCTGCTGCTGCACTGATAAATGGCCGCAAAACAACATAATACATTGCACAAAACTATGCTGATATACCTGCTGAGTTGAGTCAGACATATTCTGAAGTATGTCATTTCATTAATTTAGTGACTAGAAGATGGTCTAAACCTTTGGCTCACTCCTTAAATATGTATATTTTGAATCCATCCCACCTGGTGCAAAAACGTACTCATTACTATTCATGAGCTCGCCCAGTTGTGCTGGGTAAAGGATACTGATAGCCAGGCTCTCATTGGCTAACTGGCACAAATCGAGTTGAGGCCGGCTACACACTGGATGCGTTGCGCAAGATTGTCAGCTGCGTGGCATGTCCATTTTTTTTTTGGCTCCCATGTTAACAGGTTAGAGCTTACACATTGCCTGTGTAATTGCCCGAAAACGTATGCATGCTAGAAATAGAACCAACGCCAAACGTGCGTTTCCAGGCAAAACAGAATAGGAAAAGATGTTTACATGTCATTTTGACACAAATACATATTAATGTATTAATGTAAACATGGTGATGTTTGAAAGTCTGTAGATTTTGACATCAATGCAGATATAGATTTTTTTTTTTTTTCAAATATTGCACCTGTCATACAGAATGAAATATTCTGTAACCTATTTTTCCGTCAATACTGCGAACATTGTCTCACTTTAATCAAATCAGTAGACTATATATTTATGATTAACCACTTTCTCCCCACTTTTCAAACAAGGGTGATCCAAATCTGGTGGTGCTATGTCCCGAGATAGCCCTCCCTGTGTGTCACCTAGCAGCAGAAGTGCTGCGTCAGACATGTTTCTGGTGTGTAGGACATAGACAGAAAAATCCACGCAGCTGACACGCAAAAAGAAACGCCACACTCCTGCGACGCAGCCAGTGTGTAGCTGGCCTGAGTCTTCTTGGAGGCTTTCTATACCACGTCAGAATGTCTTTAAACCAAGGCATTTTTTTTTTCACAAAAAATGTTACAGAGTCCATGGTAGAACTTCAGACATTACCACAAAGTAATGGAATATGTGTGGCAGGGCACCTTTAATAATGTGGGACTGAGAATACACTAATTAGCCCTTTAGTAACCTTTAGTAAAAGCTAGCGCCCAGCTGTTTAGGGAAATTACTGAAGCTTTAAAAAATGTAAAAAAAATGTTCCAAGCATGTAACGCTTGGAACCCGTTTTAACCATTTATGTCGTCAATAGGATTGAGGATCTGAGAGGCCCAGATGGTAGGAAGTCCTGAGATGGGCTAGCACATAGCTGCTTTTGGTCTTTTCATCGGAATAGTCTTGTCTTTTGTTACATTTCCATTGAATTTACATATAACTCCCTGCCCTTATCCTAATAATACAACTTTCTTTTGTACAAAGCTTTCTTCAGAATCTGACATAATATGACAAGAGGAAGTGAGAAGGAGGGTCATTCCTGTCAAACTACAAAAGGCTACAGTTACTGCGTGAACACAATTAACAAAACATTTTCTCCAACAACCAAAACATATCAAAGCTGCTGCCCTCCTAAATTAACTAAGGTGGTGATGTTACACATAGAACCCAATGTGGTTGTCAAAGTTTAAAGGACACATGCCCTGAACAGGACCCTCTGCCTACTAGATGTCCATCATCACTGATTCAAAATCAGAGCTCTTTCTTCACATTTGGATTTCATTTAAGACAGTTCCTCTGATTAATCACAGTAGTACAAGTTATTCCTGGTTATATACAGAGTTGTTTGCAATAGGGAACAATAGAGTGCAGATTAGCAAACAAGGAAGTGTTGATTTCAGAGGTTGCCAGTGCATTAGCATGTGTCATGTCCCATGCAGTGTCTCCTGCAGCGAGAGAGAGAAAGAGAGAGAAAGAGAGAGAAAGAGAGAAAGAGCTTTTAGCTATGCAGTACTGTCGTGTACACTGCCATAAACTATAAAGAAAGAGAGGTCAAACTAATCTGCTAGTAGCATTATAATTACCTCAGGCCAGGCTGACTTGGCATGTTTTATCCCCCTCCTGATCACCTGCAAAAAGTTGTATTATATCAAAGACTGAATTACAGTAAATCTTAGACAGTCAGTCTATAGAATGATTTGAACACAGTAAAAAAACCGAAAGTTGTATTAGTTAGACACAGTGAGTCAAAATACTGTAATTTAGACGTACCATCATCGTAATCGCTTGTAGCGAGCCCACGATGGTCACCTGGAACAAATTAAAAGATTTTACTGTGGGTTACAATGGGTGGGTGTAAGACCATCACCATATTAAGCAGTTTAAGTTTGTGACATGCAAGCACAGGCAGATCCTCAACGGTGAGTGTCCGAAACATGATTCAGGTCATACTGTTCATATTCAAAAGACAATCCAAGCCCAGTTTCCCATAAGCCATGGGAAAATAATAAACCTAAAATGAGAAGGTAGCCAGGGAGAGGTTTTGATGTGTTGACATCCAGTTAGTGCAGGGACAGTAAGCGGTCTTGGTCAGTGATTAACATGTGCTCCAGCTGAGTTAAACAACAACACAGGTGGAGTACATGCTCCAACAGGCTTGGACTGAGATATTGGGCGAATGAGTTTGGTTTCAAACTGTCTCAAAATATGCAGTCCAGGTGGCCACTGAGTCAAGCATTCATCAATGAAAGAAAAAAAACAAAGTATTAAAAAAAAAAATATTTTAGTAGTTTTAGCTAGCTAAATCACTCAATCTGCCAGCAGGTCCGTGGCAGATCTTCAGTGTTTCAGGCAGCTAAAACGAGGCGATAGACAGAAAAATCCACAGATAGAACCTTTATTTAAACCTCTATAGAGAGCCGAAGTAAGAACAAAATCAGCAGCAATACTTTGTCCAAAGATGGACGTACCCATAAGGGGTGTTGTGGAGTGTCTCCGCGCCTCTGTTGAGAAAATGATGAATTATTGACAATTAGATATCTACTTGTGCTTCTGTCACAAATCTTTGTGAGACATTTTGTAGAACACTAACAATGGAAACTGTTTAAGACAAATGATACTTGCAACTTGAGAGTGGAGCCTGCTTCCCCAACCTGAATAACATGCATTACAGGTTTTTCAACCTCCAGCTATTGTGTCATCCTTCATATACTGTAGTTTCTATTAGTTCTTTATTGTTTACAGAAAGCCACTAACGCAATCCCACACACCATCTGAAAAAGTGAGTATTTACAGTAAATGTTACGTTAAAAATAGAAACATTTTATTATTTCACGATCAAATATGATAATAATAGTATTATTTCTATAATTGTGTATCCGTAGAACTGCAAGTAATTACTCACTATTTAGAGGAAGTATAAACAGGAGTAATAATTACAGGAAGAAAACCTTTTTCAGGATTCATATGGGCCCCTGACTATTGTTTTAAGACAGACTCAATGTCTGAATTAATGAGATGTCTTCCATAATGTTATGCTGTTACATATATAAATTTGGCAGAAGCTTTTGTTCAAAGCTGTGAAGTCCAGCTAGATGTCATTAAATTTGTTTTTAGGCTGTCTACATGTGGTATGAAGATTTGAATGTGATACAACCTTTTAACAAAGAGGAAGCAGGAAATAATACGTTACAGCAATGTTTTTTCATGTTATTCTCCCCTGTACCTTTTATGTTGTTACTCAAAAATGGTTAATTTAGACCAAACCCCACTAACACAGAATGTTTAGGGAACGTTAGGGAACGTTAGTTTATGCTTCTCTAAAGGTTAGATTGAACCAAACCAAAAACTAACGTTTAAGGAACGTTCCCTCCGGGTCATAACATTCCCTAAACGTTAAGAGAACCAACCAACTGTAACGTTCTCCTGCGGTTGCGCTGTACACAACGTTCCCGTTTGGTTGTTTTTGGTTGTTCTGGGCTTTTGAAGTAGCATAAAGGTTTGCAGTCACTTGATTTAGATTCACTCAAAACTTAGTAAGATGAACAGCGTAGCAAGATAACCTATTTGTTTTAAAGCTGATATCAATTTAGCTTAAAACAATACTTTTGTACTCTTGACTTTGGCATTTTAACTGTATTCATGAAATTACTTAAAACAAAAATCTATCAATAGAACAATTTTCACAACTAAGAACTTCTAACAAGTGGCACCCCCACGCCAGGAGGGAGAAGACCTCTGCTCTGAGGTGAGTCCTTCCATGTTGACATAGCTACAGGACCAGACCGCAGCTTCACAATCTCACAAAAAAGTAAGTGAAATACTTTACAGTTTAATGATGTTGTGGTTGTAATGGAAGAGTTTGTTTTTTAACAAGCCTGTGTAGGTACTCACTTTGAGATCGCTTTCTATAGATCAGCAGCGCCAACAGCAACCCTACGATCAGAGATCCGATGACCACCACAGGAGCGACTATTTTGGTAGCTGGCAGATGAGATTTGTTGGCTGTGATGTTGCCAACTGAACCTGTTGATAAGTTTTCCCATCAATGAGAATGAATAGAACTGAACAAAAACATTGCTGTGTCTTATCAGGCCTGGACCGTCGTGCATAGTTTTCTTTCTTTGTGAGGGACATTGTTTTGGAAATGTCTGGTCAGATTAAGAGACATGTTGCAGCCTAACTATTTCTGTTTTAAAAACAAGTACAGCACTGATGATGTTTAGTTGTGGATTTAAAAATATGCTTGCGAATAAATATTAGCAAGGTCTGTCTGACCTGCCAAGATGTTTTCTTTTCATGACCAACATGCTCCCTTATACTTGCCTAGGTCCAGACAGTTGACTCTGTCTGCTCCACTAAGTTGTGCCAACACAAAACAAGCACTACAGTTGGCTTGTGGTTTAGATTCCTCTTAGCTCTTAGTTGCTCAATACTAAATAAAGGTGTGTTGATGTTACTGTAGTGACACGGGTCGATTTAAATTTCAGGTAAAGCATGACCTCACTTTTAACAATGGCTGAAATTGCTGCATGACATTTCATTGTGTGAAGCAGGATTGGGCCAATATGCATAGAAGGTGTAAAGCATGGTGTTCAACAACATGTACCTGATGCATTGTGTACTTCAAATGTGGCCTCGTCCTCTTTGCCGTCACTGGCATTGAACACTTTGCAGGTGTATTTGGTGAACGTGGATCCTTTCCGCAAATACAGCTTGCTACAGAGGTTAAACAGACCACTTTCTGTCTGGTCCTCCTCCTTTTGAGAGCTTATTGTCCACTCTACGTTGTGCTCATCAAACCAGCGAAGTTGACCTTTTGGGTAGCCTTCAGAAGACTTGCATGTCAGGGTAACATCTGTATTAGAAAGTATTTTCTGAGGGTCGGAGTGGATAGTTGGTTTTTTGTATTTGGCTGCAAAGAGAAAACAGAAAGCAAACATGATCATTCAATGGAATGTTACACCATGACGTCCATCAAATCACACCAATAAAGTATCACAAAATTGTTTGACGATCATTATATTTGAAAAATACAGTATAGTGAAATGTCTAGTAAGCATAGAATGTATGGTGGTCAACAAGACAAAAAGACTACAACTGGTATTTCTGGATGGGATTATTTGTAACATTGAAACTGAAAGTATAAGGACAGAAAGGGAAAAAACAATGTGCTAGGCCAGGAAAGTCCCCAGGATGTCAAAACAGTCTTCACCCCTTCAAGCCAACAATTTAATCTTTCAAATCCATTTTCTCTTTATAACTACAAAGTATCATTTTTAGAGAAACAACTATACTCATTGACATGGTTTAGTTTTAAATGATTTGGTAAGGATTCGTTTTGGAGATAAATTCTCTAAAAATGGTCATCTCTCTGTGCCAAACAATAAGACTTTTTTTTTTTCAATGGGCTCTCACCTGTGACCTTAAGGCTGGTGCTGTCGGATCCGTCGCCGCTGTTTGTCATCACCTCACATTTATAAACTCCCTCGTGCTTTACAGAGGTGTTGGTGATGAGCAGGGATACATTCATGTTTCTTTCATTCCAGGACGGCTCAGCAAAAGAATAGCCTTGCCTTGGAACAATTTTCTCTTTGTAAAAAACCAGTAAGGGGTCATAGAGTCCCTCTTTCTTCCAAGTGACCACCCGGATTTCTGTGTTGTCTTGTGTGGTTTTGACAACACACTGCAGCAGTGACTGCTGGCCATACACTCCCACCTTTCCAGCCTGGCATTCCACTTTTACAAAAGCTGTTAAAGAAAAGATTTTTTTTTTTTTTTAAAGGTATACAATCTTACATCAGTGGCAAGCTAGCATGGAATTGTCAGACTAATGGGTCTTAGTCTGGAACCTCTCAGTTCAATTTTGATTCCCGAAGGGCGTTATCAACGGTGCCGACCCAAATGCCTCTGGATGCCAGTAAATAGACCTACAAGCAATCAGAGCAACGAAACAATGCAGCTCTGAGCAACACATGCAAGTTTAGGCTGTGCTTGGTCCATTTTTAAGCAGGTAAAAACGTGAATCATGATGAACGTTCCCAAATTTCAGCTATGCAGTACACTAAAATGTGTTTTTGAAAACATTTTATGCGACAAATGGGCTATACAGTAACATAATCTTGATTCATATTTGATCAAACCCGCCAAGGTTGGCAGTTTGATTTAAGTTTTGTGAGCCTGGTGCATTGCGCTGGACGCAATGTGACATTTACGTTCGGTAAGTACATTTGGTAAGCATGACGCTCCTCTGAGTAATCATCTTAAACCTGCCCCATGTAATATAAACGGTTGTTACTGGTCTGTCCATGTTCTGGGCAGTTGGAAATCGGTCTTAACGTGACGGGGGCCAGATGTATCTGTCAGAACAATAGAAACATGGGCTCGCAGATTCGTTTGGTTTCCAAGCTAGCGGCAAGCAGAACTTCATACTGGAAATTGTCCGGTTATAGGAGAACTTACCCGTGTTTGTATGTCCTGTTCTGATGTAGATGACAGTGAAAAAAAGGAGGATACCCATTGAGGCCATGTTTAACTGAAATGACAAAACAAATCATACAGTACACATGTTTTAACTCAATAACTAAAGGTGCAGGCTGCAAAGCGCAGACAATTTTTATTGTTTGTCATTTGTGTTGTTTTAAGGGCTGGTTGGTCTAGTTTACTGGATGTACAAGACAAGATCTCTCTTTTTCAGTTGAATTCACATTTTTGAACACACTGACAAGCCTCACATCAATCCACACATTAAAACCCTCTGAGGTCTAAGCCAAGTTTTCCCATCTTCAGTTTGCCTTGGTTTTCTTGTATAACCTCAACCCTGTTTTGCACAATCAAAGGTAAGTGTCTGTATTTATCTGGAGATATTACATAGGACATATAAAGTATGTATTTTCCTGTTGGGTGACAGGAAAATCAACATCAACATCAACATTAGAGGGTTAACTATAGTGGTGTGAAACCATCTTTTGTGCAATGAACAAAATAAAAAAGTTGATTAAATATGTTATCTGGTGTTTTGCTGGTTGTATTTTTTTTTCTTTAAATTTTTTTGTTTCTGCTTTTCTAAAATGATTCTTAGAAATCCTTTTCTATAAAAAAAATCTTATCTATGGCCACATCACCACCATGATTCTGACATGAACCACATAAAAGACTGAGGTGCATGGTTGAAAAAAATATTAATTAAATTCCTAGTGGATTTAGTGTGCTTTTAAAATGCAATTCACTGCAGATGGAACTCATAACTCCCACCCTTATAGGACTGTGTGTGGAATTTTTTTTTTGCTTTTTAGTTTTGCGACAAAGATTTTTTCCCTGTGCAATTAGAAATGCCTACTTGTTGTAGAAACTATGATACAAGTAAAAGAAAGAAGCCAAATATGGATAAAGAGGATACAGGTGTGTTGTGAGATTCACACTGTTGAGACTGGCGAGTGGCAGACTAAGCCAAATAGACTAAGGATAATCTTAGTGCGCTGCTAGATTGGCAGTGACAATACATCCTACTGTGGTGTAAAATATCAAACTAGCACAAGTTATGAAATAACTTTGGTGACCCTCAAAAAAATGACACATTGATGAAGAACTCTGTGCACCACACTGCAAAGTTTCCCGCAGTGTGCTATAGCATAGGCAAAAAAACTGAAAAAAGATCCACTACAACATACATCTTCAAAAGGGAAGGGGTAGAGGAGCTATTTCACCCAGCATTGTTATAATTATCCGTAACCATACTAGTCATAAGTCAACTGAGTTGCAGACCACCTTGGCTCAATCGTTTCCTGGGGAAAACCCTGCACTACATATACTATCTACCTCAAAATGACTTAGTCTGTTCTAAACCAAGGACACACAGGCATAGGAATTTCCCCAGTGTGGATTTAATAAAGTCTATTTTAACATCTTAATCTTAAAGTGAAACTGTTTCTCTCAAAACATAAACAGCTTTTAGAGTATAAAATGCACACTCAATCTTGCATGCATGAGAATCCAATTCTCAAACTAATGTCACCAAGGAGCTCTATTTAAGCATGCACTAACACCAGTCAGGGTTTTGATTGGAGTTTGCTGAACTACAGAAATTCTGCAGAGCTCACTCTGGTTTAGCTTATGCTGAGAACTGAACGTATGTTAGCTTGTCCTGTTTCCTAACCCTCCAGCTTCTCCTAATCTGGTCTCTATGTCTAGGTCTCTGTTTTCACTTTAGTTCCTTTTTGTAACTTGATTTTGTCAAGTAAAAACAGTAGTTACCTTTCATGTAAGAGTCCTTTTGTTTGAGAAAAGGTCACCCTGTCTCTGTCATCTGGCAGAAACAAAGTAGAGAAAAAGGGCAAACTGGGCCTGTGAAGCTACATGAAAAGTACGTGGAAATAAGTAAAAGGATGGAGATGTCCATGACTTCATCTGTTACTAAGTTATGTACTAATTTAAGGCTTGTGTCTCGGTGACTCAATGGTGTATTGAGCCCCCAACGTCAACTTTGGCAACCGTTAACTTCAAGACACCTAAACCTAACACAAAGACAGTGAACGAAATTGACCAACAGATCCTGTTGCCCTGGACAGAGACCAGGGAAGCACTTATAAATAAGTCTTCTGGTAGCTGAGCAAAGAGAAATCTCAATCATTCTGAATCTTGCAGAAACGGAGAGTGTAGGTATATGTAAGGAGATAACATAGGCTCATTACTGCTAACTACAATGCTAGTTAACATTAGTAATTAAACCTGAACAGCTAATGTAAGTCAAAACTGTCGGCGTGCTTCTCCTGACAATACGGGTATTTGTCAACTATACAACAGCAAGTTGATTGGTTATGACACAATCGTTAGCCTATTTTTATAAAAGCGCCTGCTACGGAGACATAACGTGAGGTATAAGGTAACGGATCCTTTAACACATTGTTGTGTTTCTTTAGAAATAAACAATGGACAACTAAAGTTTTTAAATGCTTCAGATGTAAAGTTATTTTTTGTCAACGTGATGTCAAAATGAGAGGCAGTCAATAGAATAATGGGTAAGAGCTCGGTAGAATTAAAATGGCGCCATATGAGCTACTCTTCGGGAACACTCGCTTACCCCCTTGCCAACCATTGCCCAATCCTAGTGCCATCCAGGCAGCGCTGCCTGGAAGGCTACATCGGGGGATTAAAACACCAAACACCGTCTTGGCACTTGACCTCAGAGTTTACATCAACATGAACTAATTCTTTGCTTTTTTAACAACCACCCATGTCCTCACAAGTGTCACTGCTCATGAAGATACATACAAAAGACATTGTGTAGAAAATTTAAAGAACAACTTTTTTTCTTAAGAAGCTAACAGAACTGCTAAATGAAGTAAAGATTATGCTCTTTGGAATCCAATGGCTAATGCTATTTCATGAAAATAAAGAGATACAGCCAATAATCCATAAAATAGGTTTTCATATCCAGCCCTCAGCTAACAGGGTCATGTCAGTTTTATAGTTTTTTTTTTTTTAAACCAAAAGTGAATGTAGCTAAGAAACAAACAAAAGACATGTCTCCAGAGAATAAACTCTTCTGTGTGGGATCGTTGTGATAGGAAGAGATATATGAGTATTAGATTATCATAACAGTTACAAAGTCCACATCATTTGCAATGCTTGTACCACGAGGACTTTGAATTTGTTTCAACTTGGATTTTAAATGATTCTGCCTCTGCAGCTATGCTCTATTTGATTTCTGGTTGTACTGTCTATATTTCAATTCTTAAGAAACTGGCAACACTGAGGTCTTATTAGCTAAAATGCTTATTTACTGGCTAAATATTGTTTTAAACTTAGTGACTATAGGTGCTGATCCAGACCACGCACAGTCTTTAAATGCATGGTATTCACATAAAAGAGTGGACAAGTTTGCTACTGCAATCTTGCTCTTTGTTTCTAGAAGTGTCTCAAATTAGAAGTGGCAGTCTAACATGAGGCCGGGACTACTTTAGAAGCCGGTTTGACCTGCTGCCCACTAACTTTGAAAAGGTTTTTTATTCACAATTGAAATGATAAACAAAGACTCAAAATGAAAGAGAAAGTCCAATCAAGAGATAGATTTTTCCATACCACTTGTTGCAGTTTCAAGAGTTTAAATGTTGCCAAAAATATAAGGTGATATCATCTTCACTTCAAAGAGCTGGGGAAGAAATATCTGCAATGAGCCCAACGTTTTTGTTTCCTTCCCTTTCAGAAAGACAAGTGTTAGACTCGCGTATTGCTCACTTTTTATCAGTGCAATCTCTGTACTACTGATCGTACTTATTGACACACTGCACTGTCACATGATCAAAACTAAAAACATGCTTTGGCTTGCCATTTGAAATTGTCTCTATTACGCCAACACAAAAAGACAGGGACAGTCCCCCCTTCCCTGAGCTATGTGGGTTTGTGGGTGGAATTGGGAATTCTTACATCCCTTAACTGGACAAATAAATTCATTCAAGCTACAGTCTGAACAATCAGTCACAAGTTGAAATAAATACAATACTAAAAGTAAAAGTATCTTTTGTACAAAAGGGCCTTCAATAATCAAGCCAATGCAGCTGTCTGGTGGCGGATGTCTCAATTTCTTGGACACGGTGGAGAAACATCTGCACTCCCCACACAACCCTGCTGGGGTTAAAATCCACAAATGTAACACATTGAACATATACTAAACATCCAGCTAAAAGGTCCCATATTATGCTCATTTTCAAGTTCATAATTGTAATTTGGGTTTCTGCTAGAACATGATTACATGCTTTAATGTAAGTAAAAACGCATTCTTGGCTACCTGTATTTACCCTCTGTCTGAAAAAGCCCAGTCTGCCCTGATTTGTCAGCATTTATGGGTGTTCCACATCTGTGCTCTCAGCGTCTCTGTGCTGCCATTGCAGCCGGGCTGTAACGGCACTGTAGTGGCACTTTCAACTTATATACAGTATATTTAGAAGTCTGAAATGCTAAGAAGTTCAAACTAATCATGAAGTTGCTCTTTGGAAGTTTTTACTCAGCTCTATTTTTAATGTATTAACCAATTCAATATGAAATAGCCATCAAAATAAAGGGTTTTTTTTAATTAATTTTTTAAAACTTTTTTAAAGAATAGTGCCTTGGACCTGTGTTTTTTCAAAACTATATATAGTATAGTTGTGACATCACAACCGTACAGAAGTCTGTACCATTTCTGAATATGGGCTGTATGCATATCTCTGTGGATACTGTACTTTCACAGTATTTATTTAGCACCTCAACCTGCTTTATAAAAAATAAGACATGGTAATCTCACTTTTTATAATATGGGATCTTTTAATGCCAACTAACAGTACACGTCAGTCCAACCCTGGAAGTTATGGATACACACCGTCATGCTGGTCAGACCACTGCACATAATGGTTAACAATGGTATTATAGTTTAAAACTCAGTGGTGCCCCAGTTCTATCATACTTATTTTCTCATAAGACAGATCATACAGCCCAGGAGGCCAGGCCGGCCTGTATCCTTCCTTCCTGGGTAACACTGTGTGACCATCCTGACAGCTGCTTTCTCTCAAAAGCTCTTGAAGCTTAATATGTGCAAGGCCAAGGAGTTGTACTGTATGAGAAGGATGATAGTTGATTCAGTGGTTACATGTTGGTGATATAACTAAAAGAATTACCTTTTTGGGGGGGTATTTTATTACAATTCATTGTCAGGCTATCATATTATAACGATCTGATTGGTGGGCACTAGCTGATAACTGCACCCACTTTTTGGATCCCTGAATCTAAAAGGGGAAGTGGTGAAACAGGTAAGGGCCTTCAGGAACATTTTTAATGATCTTGTATTTTTCCAACAACCTCTTTTTTTGCTGAGGAGTGTTGAATTGAATTGTTGAATTTGAATGTGTCATCTGGGGACATAACATAGTACCTATAAGCAACTTCTTGTGCATGCTTCCATCCATATTTTACACAGTCTCCTTCCTTGTTTTCAAATAAAAAAAAAGCATATTAAAACAATGCAGCTATTATGGGAAAAAAGATTATCAGATAGTGTGCTGTATGCTATAAAAATTATGTTAACATTTAATTCCAAAGTTTCTGTTCTGTTTTTTATTGATCTATATTCTAAAAGAGGAAGCACTTTGAAAATGTCACACCGCATGCTACTTCAAGATTTCCTTTAGGTTTTAGGTGTCAAAACAACCAAACAAGTGATCTAATTGCCAAGATAAAGCTGTAATCTTGAAGACTTTATTTAAAAAGCCTAAATCTGTAGGGGATTTTATTTGAGTCTATAGCACACTGAATCTATCCACTTTCAGTATAACTGGGTGTCTGGTGTGACATTGCAAAAGTACTTTAGCCTAAAAAAATGGAAGTAGCCTATATGCACACAATTCTTTAAACTTAATTCTAAAAAATCATGTGTGAACATTGAAAAACAAGCCTCCATAGAAAGATCATAGACACAGACTGATGTCCATTTTACGGTCCAGACCTAGGCATATGCTCCACTGCCAAACTCACAAGAACAATCCACTTAAATATAAATTCTAAATTAACCAGGACTGAAACCGTACGAACTTGAACTCGGAAGTAGAGCTACGTAGCGAGGCTGACCTCGTAAGGGGATGTGAATAGACCACGGAGGGAAAAGACCGAGTCGATTTATTCGCTGCAGGGCAAATTTGCTTTTCTAAGGATGGCAAAGACATGTCTGGCTCTACGCTGCCTCTGATTGACTTTTGCTTTCATTGGTTAGGAATGAGGAGTGAGACTGATTGGTGTAAAAATACCAGGGTAACCCATCAGAGGAAGAGCAGGGCTGAGTAGGGCGGGACAGGCCTTCGCTGTCCTGGGAAACGCAAATTCGCTTCTCGCAGATCTAGTGGTTTAAGTGTTTATGACAAGATATGGCCATGGTAAATATGGTGATGATTGATCGATGTTTAGGTACATTATGCCACGTTAAGCCTTTTCCTCGCCATAGACACCAATGAAGAAGAAAACGTTATCGTGAGATAACTTCTATAATCGTTGGATTTCAGTTTAGTTTTTTTTGACAGGTTTAAGTGTTTATGACAAGATATGGCCATGGTAAATATGGTGATGATTGATCGTTGTTTAGGTACATTAAACCACGTTAAGCCTTTTCACGTTAAGCGTTTTAGAACGTCCCTAGAAAACAATTCAGCGATAATTAAAGATAGCCTACATACTTACTACATACTATATCTACTGTCATTTCAGTAGGCTAACTTAAAATACGGTAAGCCTACTTAACGGACATACCGTCGTGCACCGTAGCCTACTTATAACAGCATGTATAGGTTTAGGTGATTATTATTAGGCTACAGTAGGTCTTCTAATGTTACACAGATAACGTCTCACTAACGTGTGTAATGTCAACACGAAGCCTTCCTATATGCCATGCCATGCCGCCAATACAATTGTCAAACTCACCTTACACGCTCCTCTACAAGGCGACGTCTCTTGGTGGTGGACCGATTGTTTAACTGAGAACTCGACATGGACTGTTTTGTTATACGGCTTCGTTCCTTCTTTCACTTTCAGTATGAGTAAGCGAAGCCACAACAAAATACGGTGGCCTAGTCCAGATAAATGCCCCATACGGAGTTGTGTATTTTTTCCCCAAAATACATGAAAAGATAGGTTTACAATGTTTCAAGTCTGTCAAAAATAATAGTTGCCCATATCAACATTATTAAACCATTCCCTCTGTTCACCTCCCTTTTTGTGAAAAAATGTATTCAAAGGTCCAATTCTAAAATAGGGCTATAGCAGTCAAATAAAGAAGATATCTTCCAAAGTTACAACCTAGTCTTTTTAGAATAAAATGCCCTCTGTGTTTCGCCAGAAAGTTCCCCCTTGGAGGGCAATGGAAAAATCCCTGACAGATAACACACACAGCAACTATACAACTCATGGTCAAAATTGATTTTTAATGTTCATTACCACTTGTGCCATTTCTTAATTTCAAATTTCTGCAGTGACTTACATCCAGCAACAGGAATTGGTATTTGACAAACAGACATATTTTGCACCATAACAGATAGAACAGGAATTTACATTTCATTTAGCTGAAATGTAAGTCTTGCATCACAGCTGGCTGACACAGCAGCCACAGAAATGACTGAACGAGACAGAAGCAGGATGGTGTTTGAATTTTGGTTTAAAGAATGTGACAATGAAATGTACAAAAGACAGTTCTATATGTCCAGTAAGCAGGATTGTAAATAAATATATAAGGGGGAGTGAAGCATAGGAAAAAAAGGTTGAGCTGTCATAAGGTCACTTGTCAAATCTAGGATGGGTTAACCAGAAACACTTTAATAACAACATCCCATTAACTCACAATGGAAAAAAATAAACCTGTTCATGTAAATACTGGCAGAATGCCATTAGGTAAACCCAACTTTATTTGATGTTGTAGCTTAACTAACAAACAGGCACACTTTATTGTAGAGTAAATCTTACCTATAAAACATGGGGTACTCAAAAACCGGCACTGGGGTTACAATAATCTAACGTTAGTGACTACAATATAAAAAAAGGCTTATTCCAATTCTGTTACATGGGACCTACAGTATTCATCTGAACACAAATGTTTACATCCCTTAGATCACGATGACAGTAATTTATGTGGCTGCTATTTGGCTCCTAAGTGGATAATATAATCAGTAGAAAGATTCCAACTTCATGCAACAATACAACAAGTATCCCACAAAAAACAACTAACAAACAGGTTAAATAAAGAAAAACTTCACAGTTATGTTTCTTCTCACATTCATTCGTTAAGAACCAGACACGCATGCAAGATGGGTTCTAAACTGAACACAATGCTAAAGTGACAGCTTTTATTTTGCTTGTGTTCTGGAAACTCCTTGTATAATCACGCCCAGCTTGTGCTGTGGCAATAAAGTTAGTGGAGATTGATTTATCACTTGCTGATATAAGAAATGTTCTCTTTGTACCCTGTCCGGAAGGTCTAATACAATACAGGGGCAAAGGCAGACTTTAAACCATATATATAGAAATACATAAAGTGCTTCTGTCAAAACAAACAAACAGTACAAAACAGTTTCCAAAAAAGAGGTATCAAAACAATGCACTTGGGGATGTGGAGTAAACTGGTGTCAGTTGGACAACAGATAAGATTCCTGTGATACAGACAAATGGGCTGGGGATTCTTGTTTTTAAAAAAAAAAGGCATGAGTTCAGACATGAGTAGATATAGGTAGGGGTGGTTGGCAGGGATTCATCCCAGAATGAGGCTAGACTTTCCCCCAGGGGGATTCCTGCGACCAGACGGTACTCCTGCAGCGGGATCGTCTGCTGGAGGGGCCTCCTCCTTCTGCTCTGGAACGGCTTCAGGCTCGGGAGCACTGTTGTCTGAACACACGCAGGGAGACAGTTGACTACCAGTTACATTTCAATTCCATTTGAATTGTAGTGTCAAATCATAACTGAAGTTATCACAGGACACTTCAGAAGTAAAGTAGTTATATTTTTACAGAGACCCAACAATTCCCCCCGAGGGAAACCATTTTCTTAATTGCAGACATTATGAGGGAGTGGCAACAACTTTTGCATTTCAACAACCTCAGCCA
>NC_045734.1:17532604-17554402 GCF_008692095.1 Etheostoma spectabile
ACTACTACTACTACTACTACTACTACTACTACTACTACTACCACCATTTTCTCCTTCTTTATTATGAGTCACATATCTATCCTTTTCTCCACATTGTTTGTAGCAGCATTGATATCACTGCTGCCAAAAAAGCAGTCAATATTGAATTACACTGCAATACACAATTTACCTGGAATCGTTAAAAAAAAAAGTTATCCGGTGTTTTAAAGCAACTCTAAAGTTAAGTTAATTAGCTATACTTGATTAAATCTGACGGTCACTGGCTGAGATTGAGAAGCTGTTTTTGACTTCAGAAATCAAGGACCCATTGTTGATAAAAATGAACAAACATTTTAGGTGGTAAATACTATTACTTTCTTAGACAAGAGAGTAAGTATTTTATGGTATATTTTATAACATTTAGATTGACCACTAGCACACTGATCTTCATTTAATAGATTAGCATTGACTAGGGGTTTCACTGAATAGTAGACTACCAAGGCTGAAGTTTAACTCCTTTATTAAGCAGTTACAGTGAGGTCACATATTCTGACTACTGTGCTGGTCCATTTAATATTTGGTTCTTTCTTTTCTTTAAATATGATTCTTTTAAGTTTTAAATGTAGGTCTTGTGTATGATTTAGGTAGGTTATTACAAATGTCACAAAGAAATAAGTGTTTAGAAACATTTCAGAGAAAATATACCTTAATATATTTCATTTACTTTCAGATAAACATATGTTTTGATGCCAGAGGGTGTTAATATGGTTACCAGCGGTTTACTCGTTCTTTCTGGGTCACAGCTTTCGGTGCAACACCGGCGGCCAGCAAGAGCAAGGGAAAGTTGAAGTGCCAGTAAGTGGGCTTAGCAGTCAAATTATGTTTGAGTTGTTACATGTATTTTACAAGAGGACGTGAATGAGAATCCATGCATGCATGCATGCATGCACATTTGGTTTCTTTTCGTAGCCTCTAGCCTCTGCCGCTAGTTAAAGAGTCTCCTCCAGGACTAATGTCCCCTCTTCAGTTTATTTACACACACTTGTTTTCTGAATCTTGTGCCTTGTTTTATTTAGTTGCAGCTCTTTGTGTGCAGCAGCCATTTCTCCTGTAAGCCTCTCCGTCTGCCTTAGCTGTAACCAGTAAGCTGAACAACACATCAGGTCAGCCACAGTGAACCACTTTTTAACAGTGTCAGCAAGCTTTGACTCTCTCTCCGCCATAACATAGTAATTCCAGAGATTGTTGATCTTGCTGTTCTGATTGTTTAAAAAAACAAAACGTTAACTCAGATTTTATGCATATTGTGTGGTGTTCTTTATAGGCTACTATGACATGATTCTCCTTTATTGCCTTGCTTACAGGTTTGTGATACATTTATATCTGTACTATTGCCTTTACTGTGGCTGTACACAGCCCTAACGCTGTGGTGTTTAAAAATTGGGTACCATATGCCACTTTTTAAAGTTAATTTAAAAATTAAAATAACCTAAACATTGGGCCGGAATTACAGATGAATTTTCATAAAACATTTTTAAAGCAAAGGAAATGTATGCCTATATGTATTTATGCGCGTATATGCATATGTATACAGGTACATAATGCACGTGCATCTGTGCATGTGTACATGTATTAAATCGTGATGTGTGACGTGATATTTTTAAAGATGTCACACATTCCCATTCTTACGCCAGTGGTTTAAAAAGAAAAAAAACAGGTGCTTACCATAATCACGTACAAGATTTTCTCCATCCTACAAAAAACAAGCAGAAAATACAAGTTTAGTATTTTATCAGCCTTCAGAGACTAAAAAAGTTAATTCTGTACTGTGTCATCAGTCTTGTTGAAAAGCCATACATACACTCAATGATAAAATGTGAGTAGGTATAACTTAAATGTCATTTGGTAATGTTCCTAAGTAATTGATACACAAGCTACCTTTAAGACCATAAGTGAAGATCTGAAGAAAATACATAGATACTTTAAATCATTTGAACTTGGACATTTGGACAGTATGTTTGTCTGCCTTCAGGATTCACTTAATTTCTTCCAACCACAACTCATGATCTGATGCAGGATCTTACTGTGGCGGGGGCGTCTGCAGATTGGTTGCTGGTTTGGCTCCCTCCTCTCCTCAGGGGGGCTGATGACTCACCACAAAGCACACCTGTGGGCTTCCCACCTGGAAGAACAAGATGGCTCAGGCCGTCACATACAGTGCCTTGCGAAAGTATTCGGGCCCCCTTGAACTTTTCAACCTTTTGACACATTCAGATCCTAAAACATGGCGTCGGAGCGTTTGTAATTTCACAGAAACGATTTACACGTAACTTATATGTCTTTGTCATAAAAGGAAATGGCAAGATCCCTTGAGCGAAATTATCCTGATAACTGCAGTCCACTGAGCCAATGACCTGACCTTAAGACCCCCCCCCCCCCCCCCCCCCCCCCCCCCCCCCATTATTTTGGACATTTCTGTGTGAGCAAGTTACTCCTACACTTCCTACTAGTTTACAATTGTGCTTTGGGAAATTTTCTGATTTGGGAAATTCATCTTTCATTCTAAATGTGTTTCTGACAATAACTCCATTCACACTGTCTAATAAAATATGCAGTCATATCCTGCTGTATAAATTATTTCCCTTTCTTTTCCCCCCGGCTGTTTTGGTTCCGTTTTCACTCCTGTTATGTGCAACTCATTACATAGCTTAACAAGGCAAGCCATTGTTATTTTCACAACAAGTAATGCTACTCAGAATGCTATTATTTGGCATGGGGGTGAGACTATGCATGATCTACGACCCTTTTAGGGGGGTAAGACGCAATATGGATTTTGAAATATGTTGGATTTATTGATCATGGGCAAATGTTTCATCACACATCAAATACCTGTATATTATGTCTGGGACAGAAAACCCTGCCGCCATTTTTAAAAGAGTTTCTGATATTCGTATTTGTCCACCTCTTGGATCAAATGTTTAATAAATTAAATATTAAATTTTAAATATTTTTCTTGGTCTTCCAGATCTTGCTTTAACTTCCACTGTTCTTGATGAATGCCATTTCTTAATTACATTCCAAACAAAACGCTTTGCTATCTTCTTATAGCCTTCTCCTGCTTTGTGAGCATCAACTATTTTCAGTTTCAGTTTTCTAGACAACTGCTTAGAAGAACCAATGGTGCTGATTGGTGGGGCAAGGTCAGATGAGTCTGGGCATTTAAAGCCTTATGATTTACATCACCTGGTCTTTCCAGACGATGATTCAGAACAATCCATGACGCTGTCAGGTCTCAGCTTTCCAAAGGGGGCGGTGCATGCTATAAACTCTGAAGGGTGCCCAAACTTTTGCAGATGCCATTTTTTGTTTTCTGTTATTTTGAAAGTGTAAATGATGGAAATAAAATGTAACTTTTTGTGACATATTATATGAATGTCTAATCTGTCATTTGATGCCTTTTGTAGATTTTTACATCTTTTCTTAGCTTCATTATGCACATTAATACAATTTTTTAGCTGGGGTGCCCCACTGTATAGGTAAAAATGACAGTGGAAAGATTTTGTCCTGCCGCCACAAACCCACAAACATCCTTCAACTGGCTACCTTTCCATTTGAATAGCAGCTCAAAAATCTTTGACATAGGCTTCCTGGTTAATAAACCATCACCTTAGTGATATAGAATCCAGGCGGATGCCATTATAAGGTCATCCAACTTTGCACATGCTAATGACAGAAAAGCTACTTTGATGAGACTCTGGGAAAGCCAGATGTAGTTGCTACTAAAGCGGCTAAAACACTAACAACTTGACACCTGACTTATATTGTGACATCACTGACAGACAGTGTCAAACAAATATGGCCATACCCTACCAGCCTATGAACAAATTTACTAGAAGAGGTGTTGTGATGGCTGGCCAAGGTTATCATGATATTCGTCCAATTTGTGTTAGTTACAATTTATATTCATTGCATATAATAATACACTTAATGTATATACATATTTCATATTGAAAATTTAGACATGTGATATTGGAAAAAATAAGCAGGAACAAGAAATAGATTGCTGATCCATTTTAGCACTCAACAAGGTCTGAGACCGGACCTGAGCTGGTCTATGCAATGCACAGTACAATGAAAGCTACTTGGATTATGAGATGAACTGAACTGGAATTTGAATAATGGTAATATAACAGATGTATTTTATTTATTATCAATGGTACAATTATTAAAATGGGTGAATTTGTTAAAAGGGATAAAATGGTAAGTTGAAAGTGTTGCTGTTGTTACACGGGCGCCACCATGTTGGAATTCCACAATCTACTACGTCACTGGCATGGTAAGCTACTCCGTGGCTAACTAGCACTAGCAGCGAAGCCATAGCAACAGCATACAAAGAGTCGGGGGTTACAACACATTTCCACAGGCTACCTTTGACAGGGAAAAATACTGTCCTCAACTCATGTCTGAGTCTGTAGCGAGCATTTTTTAGCCACAGACTATTTAGAGAGCTGTGCTTTTGATACAACAGCGTCATTGGTGCTTTTGTTCTAGAAAATGAAAAACCACTGGACTAGATCACAAATGCATCACTTTTACTTCCAAATTTGCGTCAATGCCTCTTTTGATAACATTTTGCTGTGTGACATTCTACATTTAGGGAAGGACCTAAACACCTATAAAACATTGTATCGAGTTTCTCAGTCTTTTGTTATTCCTCTTGGAAATATATACTTTTTAAATTCTAAATTAAACCTTGTGAGTGAACAAGGACTTGAGGCAGCTCATTTCTACCTAATTATTTAGATCTCTGCAGGGTTGAGAAGATCCTGATCAACAGAAAAACACTAGTGATTAAATATCTAATGACAGCCTGAAAGAGAAACCAATTCATCATTTAACCTGTCATAAACCTGTCAAGTATCACCACCGGAGACAACAAATGTTATTCTTAAGTACTGCAGCTGTCTGAGGTTTTGACTAGACAAGGACAAGTTCGGTCCAGCAGCAAGAGAAAAACCTTCATTGAAAACCTTGTATCTCCAAAACATAGCACTGGTTGTGTGCTTTGTTTAAGTGACACCATCCAGTGTTTCCCACACATAGACCAATTTGTGGCAGCGTGCCAGACAATCAACACCGGCCGCCACACATAGCAGGTTTTTTGACACAATTTTAAAAACGCAGCGTATTCGCTCAGCAACATTTCCATTCCCTGCTCTCCCTACGTCTCTCTGTCACCATGGGTCTCTCTCTCACACACAAACAAACACAGCTCCTCCCCTCTGTGCCTAAAGCGTCTTTCTCCATGAAAACGAGAAAAGATGGCTGGCAAAATTCACAAGTTCACGTAAGGTTGGTATCTCGTGAACACCTTTACACAATCACTCTGAAGTACAATGTCAGTGTGTTAATGTTGGAGTCCCGACCCGACCCTTAGCAAACAAGTGATTGCGCCTGCTTTAGAAAGTTAACTGCTCGCAAGTTTACAATAAAATGCAGTTGGGTTGTCGAGGTCAAAACACTATATGTAGCAGCTGTGAATCAGATCAACTTTTTTATAAATAATGTTATGTCATTTTTCTACTCTGAATGTTTGCTGCTTCAATCCAGATGAGTATTGAAAAGTATTTTCCACTGAAAAAGGCATGTGTTGGGGATGAGGACCAGCCTGAACCGGAGGTATCAGTCTAAAACAGAGCTGAACAGTCAGACCAGTGTAATTAGTTATGCTACGAATTTGTTTACAATATTTTCTCAGGTTTCACCAGTGCTGCTCAAGCAGAAAGACAGGGTCATGGAGAAAAAGAGATAGATTTGTTAGGCATTGAAGAAAGCGCAGGAGAGGAAGCCAGTATCCAACAGCGTGTCCTCCTCAGTTTTTGATACTTGATTGTTACGGAAATAAGTTGTTGTCGTCGTCGGCCCCCCCCTAGCCACAAATTGAGTTGTAAGCTTTCACAGTAAAGCAACAATTGTTTGAAGAAGAGGTAGACTGTACCTGGTGGATTGTTCCTTCGATTGGCATAGGGGTCCTCTGGCTCAGCGAAAACACTGGAGGCCATCTTGTCTTTCCGGACAGGAGGCTTCTTCTCATCTGCACCAAATGTAATGTTGGAGCCGCCGCCGGGAGGGCGCAATACCCTGGAAAGATAGAGATCATCGTATTCATGAAAAATAACCTACCTAAATGCTGTGGTTCAGATTAGGATTGTGCAATCAGTGACAAATTATTCTTCATTCACACTCACAATAAAAGTCAAAATCATTTTTATTTTGCGTCATTTAACAATGACATTGGATAAAACGTAATAACTTAAACTGTCTATCAGATGTTTCAACTCATCATCTATCTTTGCACTGTCGGTGCAGCCAGATTCAAATGGGTTGCGGCTGAGATTTAAAAAAAAGTCACGTCAGACATTAATGTTTTACACTGAACTTTAAATTACTTGTGGAATACAATAGCATTACCTATAATGTGTCTATGTGGACTTTATATGCAGACTAGTATTGTTCCACTTATAATTATATTATCTGTGACAGTGAGAATACCATAATTACAGGTGTTTTTGATTGTTATATGTCATTTATATCAACAAGGGTAGACTAAATATTAAGAACACCTGTCAATATAATGCAATACAGTTCAACAGCACCACAAACTACAGCTTTAAAAATGACCTTTATGGGGGTAGGATTTATTGCAGGCCTGTTGGATTAGACTGCACCATTCTTTTCCAGGTGCCTATTAAACTGACAACGGTTTTTGCTTTGGGATACAGTTTACACTGATAAATATTGATCATGTGATTTCCTCTCACATTGAAAGGTAACACTAAATAGGGCTTTAACACACTGGTAAATACATTGGTTCAATGTATTTATGTATGTTGCATTCCTCACATTGCTTTGAGTAGTGTCGCGCTCTGATCGAATTTACAATAATAACGACATATTAATAACTTTAAAAAAATGTTTAACGAGGTTTAGCTAAATTGCTCATTTAAACATCGTGGATTTTAAATATGCCTCCTTCCAGTTTTATATGCGAGGATTCCTTTACCAGCATCGCTATGTGATGTGATGAAAAATACACATGTGGCTTGGATTATTCAATCAGGTGTAAAGTATCAAGCTGTAACGTTAACATAGCCCTCGCCTCAATGGGGCCATATGGAGGGCAGACTAAAAGATGTCTTATTTTAATTCCCTGATCTTCTCGATTACGGATCTGAAATCCACGGGGGCCCCACCCAACTGGAATTACAGATCTGATAAATCTTTAGCTTCCACACAGTCAACACGAAAAGGCAATAAGGAAACATACAGGTAAAAGGCCTACAATTAACACTAATGTTAGCAGTTAATGACGAGCAGCCTAGTCTGTAACGTCCCTTGCTAGCTAAGAAGCTTCTCTACAAAAGGGAGGGTACATGTGTGCTATCTTGCTAGCTAGCTAACGTAAGAAAATGGGAATGGTCCACCCCAACAGACACAACGGGAAGGTGTGGTACCGAGGTGTCTCCAAGCATCGTCGCCACATGCTCAGCTAGTTTCAAGCATTTCGAAACGGTTAAGTTAATAATTACGGGCAGGTGTAGGAGAAAAAAAACGTTATAAATGTAAGGGTTAAGCGTTAAGTTTAACGTCAGAGAATGCTGGACTTGTGGGCATCATGGTGGCTAACGGGTTACGGAACGGTTTGAAAGACGCATTTTTACCTGGAACTGCTTTTAGAGCCGGGCTCCATCCCTTGATATGTCGTGGTGGTTGTCATTTTTGCGAAAGAAGTTGTCAAATATGTATAAATCTTACAGGTTATACGCGAATAACACTTTCATTAGCAGTACTTTACCGCCTCATCATTGTCTATCCTAGTCAGTGGTTCCCAATAATCAACCTGCCTTCTGTATGAGTGGACAAGTGACAAGAAGGAGCGATCTCACTTCCGGTCACATTTTCAAAACAAACCGTGTGAACCTGACAAATACATTTTGGCGTTTAAGATCAAATTTAAAAACAAATTAGAGCTAAATATTTTTTTTAAAGGAGTGCATAATTAACGCTAAGTGGTATTTCTTCTTTAACAAAAGATGACACATTTAGATTCTAATTTGAAAGCGGAAACTTATTTCCGATCCTTCGCTGCTTTTCCTAGTACATCCATGGTTTAGTTCATTTACACACACAGTCTACGAGTTTGACAGACGTACTGGTGCGACAAAAAAAAAAAAAAAAAAAAAAAAAAAAAAAACCATTTTGGACATGGTGCCTGTATAATACTTTAGGTAATACTAAAAGTAAATAGTTGGATATTAGCAAATGAATTAAACAGGTGATTCGATTTAGTTTTGAAAAGGCCTGCGTCTTGATTTGATGTTGACCCATAAACTCGTCATGTTGAATTCTGACAGCTACAGGTTATTTCAACCTCATTCGAAAATGTATAGTGTAGAACTAATCCAGTTTGGGGGGGGGGAAAGCTAGTTCTGATACAGTAGCTGTTTTATGTACTAGTTAAAACAATGTATGCATAAAATAAACTTTGACACAGGAAAAAAAAAAAAACTCAATTTATTCAAATAACACATTTTATAACCGATGTGAATTTAAAATGCCAGCTTACTGAACAATTTGAATCAAAACCTTAAAGACATGGGTAAAAAAACAAGACAAGGAATTCTCTCTAAACCCTCCAGAAAAAAAACAAAAAACAAAAAAAAGGCAAGATTTTCATTTCTTTAGCACATTAGACTCACTGTAGCTTACAAGTTGTCTACACCACGCAGTTCGGACATGTTAAGATACAAACAGTGTGATTACATCAACTGTACCACCGTCTTTGAGCCTTTTGTAAAAGTATTCCACTGATGGTATCAACACTGGTCATGAACATTTGACGACTGGGGATAAAAAGATGTTCGGGGACGAAGAGGGAGGTAGGGCTGTCCATAGGAAACAGTCTTTAAAGAAAAGAGCCTCCTGTTTGCTGTTGGAACACATCAATCGTATCTTCATCCTCCATTTCCAGCTGTAAGAAAAGTTCAAACATAAGTTTATGTGATGGCAGAGATAGATTCGATAATACTTTATTCATCCCACAGTGGAGAAATTCCCTTAGTGTTTTCTACAGTTTATATAAAAAAAAAAAAAAAAAAAAAACCCACAACACTCTAACAGGCAAACTAGGTCTTTACGTGAAGCCAAGCAACTTATAAAGAGTGTTGACAACACCAGTGACGTCAGCCAATGCATCTAAAAGCTTTCACCAGCAAGTTTAGTTTGAATCATGGACAGGTGCAAACATCTTCAACACATCTTACGAAGTACCATTACGGAAAGGTGGTCAGAAAACAGACAATGTTGCTTGAGTAAAATACAGAAATTTAGTGGAGTTTTGCCAAACAAGACTCCCAACATGAAAGTACAGAAGACCTTTATGTACCTGCTATTAGGGCTGCACAAATTTTAATCACACAACTTCCCAAAATCAAATTTGCATGATCGAGCCATTTTTTTTTTTTTAAATGCGTCATTTCATAGAATGCGCCGGGTTTTTTGCATGGCGCATCTACCCCTCCGTAAACCACTGTCCGCTCATGTGCCACTCCGAGTTGTTCCCTGCATCTCGCAGCTTAGTTTCTAGATGTAGACAGTTACTTAGGACAGAGTAACGGGAGGAAAACTCAACAGATAGCAGTCGGTTATACGTCGGTCTCAAGGTTTACCAGTAAACGGAACATTTTGTCCCGTCTGTGTTATTCAGACAACAGCAGTGACCAGTGCTAGTTAGCACACGCACGACCCGTGCTGGACCCATTCCTAGTGAGTCAGCAGTCTCTGAGCCTATGTGACAATAAAATTTGTTTTAGTTAAAAAAAATAAAATAAAATAAAATAAAATAATCGTGAGAATAGTGATCACAATATTGATCAAAAATAATCGTGATTATCATTTTGGCCATAATCGTGCAGCCCTTCCTGCTATAGACATAAAAGGCAGTACAGCATGGACTGAACTGCACACAGCTGCTCAGTGCTGTTTGAAAAGTCTGTGCTTCATCCAACATACCAGCGCTGTATCTAGACATGCATCGATCAATTAGCCGACAACCTGAATCACTTGATTCTATGCCAGTCAAAATTACACACGTCACACAATGTGTTCACATTAGACGCGGTGGCACAAACTTTAACCAACCTCATGCATTGTGCCAACTTGTGAAAATTTTTACAATTTGTTTTTAAGACAATCGGGGGGGGGGGGGGGGGAATATATTTCACATATTAATTCATTTTGAGTCATGCTGCTCAGAGTAACTGCAGTGTTCAGCACAGTCCTTTCCCTCTCCCCTTTTATTTTAAAGAAAAAGCTACAGAAATGGTTATGTACATTGTCAATCATAATTCTTGGAAGGACAATGAGAATCAGCAGGTCCACCTTCAGGAATGGTAAAGAGTAGATTCACAAAAGGTTTAGACTCCATTTGCATGGAGTAACTTTGTATTTATTAGCACTGTCAGTTAAACATGTTATTAACGGCGTTAACACAAACCCATTTTAACGGCATTGATTTCTTCAAATTGCAAGATTAATTCTTTTTGGCCAAGCAGACTTTGTAGTTTCTTCACATGCTGTTGCAACAACTAGTAACGTTAGAAAAACTACAACACACCGGATCTAGCTAGACTGGAAACAAAACAGTAACGCCGCGCACACTTGTTTGGGCTTGCGAGCCGGCCAGAGAGTACGTTACGTTTTAAGTGAATGAGGAGTGCAAGAGGCCAAAATGGATCCAAATAAGATTCTGAATGTTTCATTGACAAGACCAAAGTGATCTGAGCCATCGTCGCAGCACGCCCAGTCTGAAATACCAAATGATGGCCGAGCACACAGCTGATGGGAATTTTCCCTTCCCACCCTTTTATAGAGGACAGTGTTACATTGTGTGAGAGATTTTCTCCAAGTGAGATTAAATGTGAAATTGAACACTACAGTAGGCTATATGCCATTGTTTAAATTATATATCAAATTTTCCATGTTGAAAAGAGCATTAAAATGAGAAAAAAAGTCAAAGAAATCAAGGGACATTTAGAATAGATAAAATTGTGTGATTAATTGCAAGTTAACTATGACATTACACACACACACACCATCGGGGGCAACTCGGGTTCAGGGACACTTCAACAAGGGACAGCGGGGCCAGAGATGGAACCAACGTTTTAATTGGCAGGCGATCGCTCTACCACTGAGTCACAGCCGCCCCCACCTGTTATCTCACCACATGCTTTCTTAAAAATTCTTGAAAAGCTCATAACATAAAACGGACAACAAAAGTGTAAAATCAAAGTCATGAAAAGTCCTAGGTAGCTATAACGGCAGGAGGCTGCAAACATCACGCCATAAAAACAGTTTCTTCCCCTCAGCCTCACCAACAATGCCCCGGTCCCCCACTGACATTGACTTAACTACACTTTTGCACTAACCTCCATCCTGGACTAAACATCTGTCCATTTCTTTGCATTCTGCACAAAATATATTCAGCCTCCTTTCTCTTATACTAACAGCTATTCTGTATACAAGAGGGTGAAGCCTTACCTGTGAGGGTGTGTCAGTTTCATTGATGGGCTGACCATCAAATCGAAATCGTATTTGCCTCATTGACAGCCCCTATGTGTAGAGACAGAAATATCAGGTTTAAATATTGAAAAGAAACATGATGAGGCATCATTGTGACCTGGGCGTTATGTGTAATCTGCAAAAATAAAAAGATGCAGCTATCATGTCTTAGGTACACACTTTGACAACTACCTTTCAGGCTGTCAGAAATGCAATGTACCTAAAGAAGATTTGTTTTGAGGAGTTGTTTTAATTAAGTAGCACTCCCACCTGTCGTTCACAATATGCTTTCATCAGTTTGCTGAGAGGAGTGTGCCTTTTAATCTTGAATTGCACCACTGAGCCTTCCTGCCCTGCCACCTTCAGGTTGATGTGCTCATTGTTCTCTGTCTTCACTCCCTCCTGAAAGAGAGATAAACAGAAGTTTGCAGAAAGTAAAGTTGATTGCAAAAATAATAAGCCTTGGCTTCCAGCTGTGTAACGCATTTGCCCCTCGTACCACAAAACTCCTTTTGCCCGGGTCAGACATAACGTTGATGTACAGTACATTATGTACGTCACTGATTTATTACAAGTCAAAAGTATTTTTACCCCCGTTACATTTGTTTGACACTTGCACATTGTGAGCACTGATTGGAGGACTGGTGGTTAACGTACTTATCACAAAAAGGAGTAGCATAGAAACTTCACTTTTAGCATTTAGCAAGTCAATGGCCTAGCTACAACTTATTGATGCTCAGCCTAACGTTAGTCAGAATTAGTTAGTTAGTCACGGGAATTACAACTTGCACGCATCAACAATCCCTCTTATCCCGAGACTCTTGTGCGTGTGATGAGCATGCCTTTTTCATATGAGATCCGTTAACAATTAACGTAAGTCCTCAAACAATTAATATGGGCCCGTGGCCGTAGCGTTATACTGCCCTCTGAACGGTAACGTTAACGATTACCGTTACTCACTTTTCTTCGGTTTTTGCTAGCTAACGTTACCTGAACTTGCTAGAACCATATCACCACTTGTTAGTCTCACTCGCTAAAGCTGACAGTGGCATTTAAAAGGTGTTGTTTTTTGTTTCTTTAAAGAGACCAGCAATTATTAAATCTCATGCACATTAGCCAAGTTAGCAAATTATGCTAACTTCGCCCGCTTGCTACCGAGCTACCTAGCATTGCAAGCTAGCACTGGATAGCTTTTTTGTAATTATGCGACCATTGGCACATTAGTCTCACAGGCGGCTTTTTGGTGCCTTCTGTAGTATCACGCATTGATTAGCTAGGTACACTCATACAGCGTACAAACTCCACTCACCTTGTTTTTTTCGTCTGCCATGGCTGCTGCTGCTGCTGTTGTTGCGTCTGCCTGCCCCTGTTCTGCTGCGGCTGCGCGGTCTGTCTGGCGCGCCACTTTGCGTGGGCTGGCCTCATGGATGTATTGACTGGGCTGTAGTGCATGGTCTTATACATCCATGAGTGCAAACAGCTGCGCCAAATCAACTGCGCGCTCTTAAAATGTAGCTGATGTCCCAGTACTATCAAGGATTTGAAGACACTAATTTCTTTAAATAATCGGCATTTTCAAGTTAATATAGCTAAGTATCTGACAGTGTAGGTATTTCATGTAACACACTCAACATATACTTTTACTACTGCACTGGATTTATTTGATAAGCTGAAACTTTACTGGTTAAAAAAAACTGAGGAGTTTATTACCTACCCTAAAGAGTCTGCAGAAACTGCGATATGTTCAGAACAGTGCTGCAAGGATCCTGATGAGTGCGAAAGTACGACCACATCACACCCATTCTCCACTCACGTCATGGCTTTCCGTTTCTGCTAGGATTGAATATAAGGTCTCAATTCTCACCCACCAATGCATCTATGGAAATGCCCCCCCCTAACTGAAAGAACTACTCATCCCTCACACTACAACACGATCCCTCCGCTCAAACAACAACCGCCTCCTACTCCCCAGAACTAAGCTCAGCACCATGGGTCATCGTGCATTTTGCTCCGCCGCTCCTCGGACGTGGAATGCCCTCCCTGACTATCTAAGGGCACCACAGACTTTTGAGACTTTTAAAAAAGGACTAAAAACATTTCTTTCTAGCAGAACTTATGAGTTTTAACTTTGCACAAAAATGCCGTTGCTCTATTTATAGATATTTTACACTGATGTTTTGTTTTTTAATTATTACCCAACAGCAATAGAGTAGATTTGACATGTTAATGCATCAGCAATAACAATCCATTAGTTTAATATATAATGACAGGAATAACAGTGCTGCACGAGTACTTTTATTTTTTGATACTTTCTTACCTTGTTAAATGCATTACTTGTAATAGCGTATTTTAAGAATCTGATGAAATGAAAATACAGCTCAACCACGATGGAGTTAATATGCTACTGCTGTGACATTGCTCCATAGACTGAAAAATGAGACAAAAATATGTGAGAACTGTAATACAAATAGATCCATCTCATTCTTTATTTTTACATGCACAGAAATTGCTTTTCAAAAAATATGCAATGACAAGTTTATTTAACAATCCAAGACAAATAAATAGTATTACAAGAAATATGTAGAGATAGAATCTCCTAGCACTAATAGCCCCAGAAAGACAACAATAAAGTCACCATTTTTGATAAACACATGGTAAACATAATCCTTTGAATTAACCATCAAGGTTCTACTATTAATATACAGTTCTTTCTCAAGGCTATTTTCCTAGTTTGACATAGGAAACTCCCACACAAGCTAACCATTTAGTTAAATCGGGGCAACTAACCTACCCCTTTGGCTTGGCTTCCACAACATGGTCTAAGAGCAGGAGCAAGGGCAAAGCTATGCACACAGTCATTAATTAACGTCGAACAATATTCATTTCGTCTTTAGGGATGAATTGTCAGCTAGTCAGCACTTACTAAAGCACATCCACTTAATGTATACAATTGGTCCTTGTCCTTAATAGCTCATGTTACACCGACCAAGTAAAAAGGGCTCATGTCTCTGGCACAAGGCTGCGGTGTTATCTCGTAAGAATTACATTTTCATATTAAACTTCTATCAAAAGTGCACAATATGGACACAGGAGACATGTATTTAATCAGAATCCCCCGTTGTTACATAATGTAACAGGTTATGAACGGTCTGTCTGAATAATTGGTAACGTTAAAGCGTCTTAAGACAGCCCACTACTGATTTGTGCCTATCTTACTGCAATACTTAAAGTGTCCATCATAAGAAGTGTATGCAGAAGATTTGAATACCATACAGGAAATTAACTGATCCAATACCTTCCTCCCAAAAACAAAATAAATAATACATTCATGTCAATAAATACTAAGAATAAAAAGGATAACAAGAGTCTGAGCTATGAGTTAGTATAGAATTCAGAAGACAAGCAAAAGTATTCAGTAGTAACTGTGAGGCATACTGAAAGAAGTCAACTTAGAGTAACTAACTCTTAATGAGCCAATCTGTGGGTGCCTTTTTTTTTGCAACAGAGGGCCTCTTGTCTGTTCCAGTCCAATGTTTAAAGCATAAAACATGGTTACCAAACATAGCCAGCAGCAAATTATGTAAAATGCTTCACAATTTTCTTGAAAATGTGGATTTGCTCTATATTAATTAAGGGATACACCAATCCGATACTGAAATTGGGCCGACATGACTTGAATAGCTGGATTGGGTATCAGTGACAATAAGGCTAATCTATTTGATTCTATGTTTATACACTATTTACATCATATACTGGAATTTGAATTCTTTTTTAAGTTTTGACCAATTTGTTGCAGCATTTAAAAGGTTTACACTGAAATTGTAATTCTTGCTAATTTTAAAGATTTTTTTTACCAAGTTGCTGGGTTGATAACAATTCAGTAAATTGATATCTGTGTATTTGTTACATGTTTAGGTCAAGCCTGATGTTGCCTTACAAATAAAAGAATGATCCCACACAGTGAGGCATACAGCTCAGTATTGGCCTATACCCAAAGCCCAGGTATTGGTATCAGTACTGACAGTCGGATCGGTGCATCCCTAATATTAAGACTGACATTCAGGGACAGTAAATATGAACATTGAAATAAGAGCAAAAGGGTATAATTAGTAAAAACCTGATGATAACCAATGGTTTTCCCACATAACCATCACCCACATTCAAGCATTTCTCACCATTTATTACTGCACCACATAGACAACATCTGAGGGCTTTATTTTGTTATCATGAGTTTTTGTTTTTTGTAAGCACTCACTGCCTGGTTGAGCTGGTGTTGTTTTTAAAAGTAATTATCTAATAAAAATCAAACATTTCAAGCTGAAAAACTCCTCAAAAAAAAAGGTCCATTCAAGTTCCCCCAAGTTTTCCAATTCTGGGCTTTCTGTTGACCTCTGAACTGCACTGACAAACTAAACTGTTAAATACATCTAGTTTTGACAGGCAGGGCTATAGAGCCCCCCATCTGTCAGTAGGTGGAAACTCATTCACCTCCCCCACTTCTGAGTGTGGCTGCTCTCCCAGCGTAAATGTCAGTTTGTATCTCATCCGAACTTTTTCCTGCAAAACACAAACACAAGTACACACTCAGCTTGGCAGCTTGCTGGAACACACAAAATTTAGTGCATTGTCAATGTTAGTAATTACACCCCGTTTTCACCTGGGAATAAAATCCGATGTGAGTGATCAGACCTCAGGATATACTTGTGAAGACACTCTCAGGACGCATTGAGGATGGATTAAAATCTCATCACTAAAACCACATTTGGAGGTGGTCTCTGCCACGTGACCACATTAATGGGTATGTGTTTTGAGCCACATTATGGATCGCCTACTCAACGGTTAGCGGAACTACACCATTATTCAAGGTACCACTGAGTGTGAATCATGTGTTTTGGATGTTATCATACTGTCCGTGATGTGTCAATTTGTTTTGTTCCTGTGCTGTCTTGTTATGATATCAGTTTAGTGTCCTTAGAGAAGTGGGAGTGGTTAGTTGATTGACAGGAAAAGACTGACAATGAGAGGGGGGCATGTTGGTTGGTCTGATTTAGCCAAAGCGGCAGGTGTGGCGATGGAGATTGAGCGAGACCGTTACGGAGGTAGCGCAATGCACCCTGACGGCTGCAAACCACACGCTTCCACACAGAGAACACCACTGAAGATCAAAAACGCTGAAAGAGTATTTTTCACAAGATTTTTTTTTGTAAATACAACTTTTAAAAACTCAATTACAACACCACAAGGAGTGGGCATGGGAGAAGTCTTAGAGGGGTGATGAAAAGCTGACCCAGAGCGGAGGTCGTCTTGACGAGGGAGACCAGAGTTAGCAGGCTCAGCTTCAGCGTAGAACGAAAAACAATGGCTTGGTTAGTCAGTTTAACACAGCACAAACCCCGCTTAGGTAGGAAAGAAATGCACTCATCCAGGCAAGTTTAGTCTCATTCTCATGTTGAATGCATCACGTAGGGAAAACCAGACAGGCAAGCCTTTAGTAGGTATGTGTCTTTGATATACAAGCCCAGGTTAGCTTTAGCCATTTGTAACAGCCTGCTCTTATATCATTATTGCCTGGAAAAGGCAGCCACTGGTATACCTTAGGCCTTACTTTAGTTTTAGTTTCATAAAACATCCCAAAATTCACCAGTTTGTAGAATATTACTACAAATAGTCCTGCTCTTATGTTGTCTCTTTTTTTAATATTAGTCTTGCACTGCCAGATCTTATACGGCGCTGTGAAAGCCGGCAAACAAGTTGTCAAAGGAGCAACTATGAAACATTTTAATTTCCTATTAGTTCTTTACAATTAAAGTCCCCTGGTTATTTTGCTAAAAGCTTTTATTATTAAGCCGCAAAAATCAGAAAATGTTGAGTCTTTATCAGCAGTAGCGTAACATGACTATAAGTCTATAAGCGAACATGAAATGTAAAATAAAGCAATTATACTATAGAAGCTAAACTTCAAATCACAGAGATTCAGTTGGAAGCTACAAACATACTTAGATCTGAAGACAAAGACTTTAAAAACATCTTTCTCTCCAGCACAGGTCTCACTGCCCGTCTATAGACATCTTTATGTTGGCACACAGACAGTGGCCAGCGCTTTTTATTAGTCATCGCACATTTCTAATGCAAACGGAAGGGTGTACGTCTTTAATGGCATATAGAGAGGAAGTAAGATCCAATCACATGTGGTCACTCAGGACGCATTTGCAAACACATTCTACTGCCAGGTTGGAACGCAAATTCCTAGAGCTGTCCACTTGTGAACCAATCACTCCAATCCAATTTTAAAACCAGGGTTAGGTCGGAACAGGGTCTAAGACTGTAAGAAGGGATAATACTATGCTGTACTATATGACATTAAACTGATACTCCTTAAGAAGTAAAGTGTTGTTTCAATGAAAACATACATTACCTAATGCACTTAAAATGTTTGAACACCAAAAAACTGGCTGAGCTTTACCTTGAGAGGATTGGCAAGCAGCATGACCTGAGTGATGGCAGCAGGGGGAAGGATTGGGTTAAAAGGAGCCAGCTCTGAGCCTGAGGGGGATTGCAGTCTCACTTTCATTGTCTAGTGAATTGGCAGAACAGACATTCATGTTAATTAAAAAGAAGTGGCAACCCACTTAAATCAGTCAAATATTTGATTTAATGGAGCTGATAGCTTCCTGGGCGTAACCTTGGGCACAGCAGCCTGCAGAGCAATGTTCCTGACAGGCAGCGGGGAAGTGTTCAGCATGGACGCAACCATCACCAGTACATCAGGTCTGCCTGCTGGACAGTCAGTGGCAAAATGCAGCAGAACACGGACACCGTTCTTGTCATATGCTGTCACAGGACACACTTTACCTAAAATACAGCACACAAAAGGGAAACTGTCACAAGTCTTCACAAATACATACACCACCTTATATAGCTCCCAATGTACTCTGTACTGAAAGCATGTTGATGCATGTCCTTCCCCCGATATCACTCAGTGTCTTTTCCAGTATTATCAAGTTTGCCGCTGTCACCCCTAAGTGACAGCAATATTTAAAGTTCCGTTTTTTCAATAAGGGGGAAGGTGTTATTTTCTGACGAGAAAACAGCTGGACCTAACCCTAACCCCTGGACCGATAAGATACATTGAGAAGCATTTAATTAATCTGCGTGAAAAAAAACATCCGCCTTACAACAGATTTAATATTCACTTTCCATGATCTAACAGACTTTTGTTCCGTGCGCTCTGCTTCTCGTCACCGGGGGCGGGACATGTGCCAGCTGCTTGAGTGACACTTAAGCCTGTGCGTCAAATCTCTTTCAATTAATCTTCTCCACCCCTGCAACACTTATACAATAAAAAGTTACTCTTGTTATGTCAGCCTCATCTGTTGCATGATTTCATACAAATAAAGCTGTACACACAAACCATCAAATCTGAATATATTATCACTGTAGTCAGGCCCCTTTATATTAGCCGCACGCACGATTCAGCAATAGGAAAGACTTGACTACGAAAATTCTTAGTCAGGGACACACACCTATGTCCTCTACAGTATGTCTGCCTTGCTCCAGTGCTAACTTCCCAGATGGAGCTCTTGCAACCTTATAGTTTTTAAGGGAACATGTTGAAACATAATACTGATGTTATACACAAATGAAACTTGTCAGTGTCAAGTTGTTTTCCAACCCTCTCCCACATAACATTTTTCAACAAAATCAACTGAAACACTCATAAAACACACACAAAACAAACTTACAGCTTATTTCCTTGAACTCACTTGGCTTAATGGAATCTAAAGGGACAACAACATTGGCCAGGGACACCTCTTGTCCCTTGCCTGGGCTGGCCTGGCTCAGAGAGAGGATGGGAGACAGAGAGCGTAACAGAGGGCTGTCATCTGCCTGACTCTTGGCAGGGGGGGGAGTGGACCCTCCTAGGAGCAATGAGGTGGATGTGGTGGAGGCAACACAGAGACTGGAAGACAGGGTAGCAGGAGCAAGCAGATCCTCACTCTTGTCCAGAAAGCTGCCAATGTCCATCACACCATGTGTACTGTGTGGATAAATCAATCAATTAAGTGTCATTGTCAAAGAAAATACAGGTGCCATAATGCTTAAACATATAATGACAGACATACACATTGATAACCCATAATAACAAGATAACAGAAACAGGGTGAAATAAATAATCCCAGAAATTTTAAAATAATAACACTGTGCAGTCAGGTGTGCTAGTAATTATTGGAATGCAAAAACACTTGGCCTTACGCTTCTGGCTACATTGAACACATAACGTATGCAGGCTGTGTGCAGAACGGATGTGCCGGAAAATGTATCTGTTAAAAAGGCCATAGTGACACTTGCTCTCTCCTGAGATGATTGACCAATCAGTGATAAGAGTTATCACTTTGAACTCTTGCCAATCACTCGCACTCAGACAGGAAAATGGGACAGACCGCAGCAGGTGAAACAGACTATTTCTTTATCATTCCTTTCTCGTTTTTCCAGACTGTTGAAGTGATGTGTGTAGCACAGAACGTAAGTTTGAAGTAGCTTGCTAAACTGTCATGGGTGTTACTTCCTTATTATCTGTGTAAACGTTTATTCACATTTCAATAAGTGTTCTGCTACAATGTGGATAAGTTTTGTTCGTGTTACGACGTGACATTTATTTGGAGAGGGATTTATTGTTGACCAGATAATACTGCTGTTGCTGTGTTTTTCAAAGCTGATAGATGTGCAGATTGTTTAATATTATTTGTGCAGCCACGTGTTATTCAGGGCAATTTGCTAGTAACGTGCAATCACCAATACATGGACTAGCACTGAGGAGCCACGTGCTTAGCTATTATAAAAGGTTACACTGTTTGCTCCATCCTGAAAAATGAAAATTACTCTGTTACTACTTGTTACTATTTTATTTGTATTCTTAAAAAAATGCACCATCTGCTCAGAGCGATGTTGCAAAGTTACAGTGCTCAAAACAACACTCTTTAAGTGGCTGCAGGTTCATCCACGGATCACGAATCAAAAGCTAATGGATTTCTCCAGATCCCTCTGCCATTTGGAAACTGGTGGTTGAGATGCACTTCAGTTTCAATTGCAATTTTATCATACACTGTAAAGCATTAGACGTGCCTTTAAACTCAAGTGTTTAGACATCCACCCAGGCCAATCAGTGCAATTAAAAAAGAACAGAGAATGGAGAATTGAAAAAAAAATGGAGAAGTGCATGCATCATTCTAAAAAAAATGTGATCCAGCATCCAAATTATTTTGTGTGAAAGACGGACAGATAGTTGCTGAGCCATGTTCCCCTGACAGTTTTACCAATGTATGTTAGTCTTACTCACATTTTAGGACTGCCCAGATCCAGCAAGGCAAGGTCTTGCAGATTGTGACTCAGAGAAGTTGAATTGGTGTGGGACGCTCCAAGTGAAGTGGAGACCTGTTGCTGAGTGACAGGGGTGGCTGAAGTAGCAGACGAGGCCAAACTGAATGCCTGAGGAAGAGCCGCTGGAGCTGTGGTGGTCAATATGGAGCTGAGGGGCTGTGGGAATATGACTGATGTCGTTGATACAGATCTTGTAGAAGTCTGAGACATGGAGAAGACCGGGCCAGGGAAGCTTAAGGCAGAGGCAGTTGTAGAAGACTTGGCAGAGCTAACTGGGGCTGCTGTCACAGAAAGGCCGTCTGGATAAAGTGAAGATGTAGAGAACGCAGAAACCGAAGGCGAAGTGGCTTCAAAAAAATCAAAATCTTGACTGGAATCCTGGAATACAAGGGGGAAAAAACACTGATGTTACCAGTAAGACAATACTTGATATTAGTAGAGATGATTGTACTTAATTTAAATACCTGTAAAGATGGCAAATGAGTGCTCAGGTTAACATGTCTTGATTTATCTGGAATGGGAGCAGGTTCATTGAGGCCTGTAAATGAACACAAAAAATAGTACATGTAAACAAGAAATTCTCAAATTTTTCATGAATAACAAATTAAACTATATTATATTGCATGTTACCTAAAGATAGCAGCTCTTCATCCAGCAGAGAGAGTGCTGCAGAGGGTACGCTGGGGCTGTGGGGCTGAGGGTCAGTGGCAGCAGACCCACACAGCAGGTCAGCAGGAATGGATAGAGAAGATGTTGGGGGTTGCTGCCCTGGGAGAGAGACGCTCTGAATGTCCAGACCCACCAGGTCAATCAGAACCTCTG
>NC_045734.1:17554412-17564946 GCF_008692095.1 Etheostoma spectabile
GCAACCTGTGATTGTCAGATGGATCCGGCAAGTTTAAAGGGGTAAAGTCAGTTTGTTTCCAGAAACAACGCCCCAGTTGCTCAACATAATCACAGTCCTTTCATCAAGTACCATGGCATTTACATTCACATGTAATTTTTCTTTGTGCAATATCTAATAGCAGCTGCAAAGACTTGTTTATGACTTGTGATTTTCTATTGTGGTATGATACCCATAAATATTCCTATTCCCATCATTATTATTATTGTATAAGTTACTGACTTTAAAGTCTTGCATTGCCAGACCATCCTCCAAAAAAAACATTCTTAAGCACAGCAAGAGCATTTCAATGAGTGTTAGAGGTATTGTTACCTGGACGTAGGAAAATTGAGACCTGTTTAAATTTGAATAAGACCCCGCGGAAACCCTGCTTGAGCAACAAGAAGAATCCTAAATCCATCTTAGTTGATAATGTGGTTTGACAAACCAGTGTATTCATTGGACATGCTCTTAAGTACAGTATTTTTGTTCAGATTAGACTGAGTTTGCATTTGTAATATTAGGCTGATGTGTTCTTTGCACATTGGTATACATTTCCAAACATGATCTATGCCAGGTTTGTCTGACTTTGGGCTTTGATTATGATTACATGGAGACCTATAGTGCATTAAAGAGTTGTGATACACACAAATTAAAAGCTTCTCTTGAAAATATGTCAGAAACTGCATTCTGCTGTATAATGTTGTAAACATGTGAGTACATACAATGCTTTGCTCACAACAGTTACAACTTACCTTGTCTGACTGATGATTGTGTTTGTTGTGCTGCTTCAGTCCCTCCATTGACGATCTGTCCTTCCACAATCTTCTTATAGGAATTAATGACATGGGAGAGGTCATCACTGGCCTGCAGGATGTCTCCTAATAAGTGCATATAAAAGGTTAGACTGGGATGAAATGTATTACCGGCAACAAAAAATGAACAACTTCTTCCCACAGTGTTTTCATAAATGTAGAAACTATGTGAGCAGAATGTTTTTTTATGAGACATGTGATCACTCTGGTCTGATAAGATGTTGGTCTTAGGACAGTACTAGACCTCCGTAAAATCAGGATACTTAAATTAGAATAGGGAGAGCAGGTCACCAGAGTCACCATGGACAAACTAGAAGATTTATTACCCAAGCTGCTGTCGTTATCCTCAGTCTCAGTAGCGAGCTGAAACACAGTTTGCCTGAGCTTGTCGCAATCTCCATATAGCTCCTGGGAAAAAAAGGAAAGAAAAGAAAAAGCACTTCTTGAATCTAATTCAGAAACTATTGTATCATATGCTATGAAAACTGTTTCTCATACAAAATAATTGCCTATTGAGGCTACGATATTAAATAGTATTACTTGTGATATTTATTTTTTTAACAAATGACTGTAAGTTCACTATATATATATATATATATATATATATATATATATATTTATATTCTCTGAAAGCTACTAAGTCAGAGTGTTTCCAAAAAGGTCATACATGCCAAAGAAAGAAGTGCATTGGTGATTTGAGCTATGTAAGGGAGAACCAACCCTTATGATCTCCTTGTCTCCTTCCGTAGAGTCGTCCTGGCTGAAGTGAGCAAGCATCTCGTTAAGGAGTTTAACACTGTTGTTGACTGCCTCCAGTGTGCTTTTTTGCTTTGTCGCTTTCTGTGTTCTCACCTCATCCTGGGGAGAGTTGCACTTGTTGGTAGTACTCATTAAACTTTACTTTCAGTGTAAACACAAGCTTTTAGATGAAAACTGAGACATGTGTGCAGTAATTTGCTTGTTATTTGAAGTATGACACAACAATACCAATAAAATTATTTAGTTTGACACTGAATCACCTCCTTGACCATGTTCTTGATGAGCCGATTGGCCTCTTCCAGATCTTCAGGTTTTTTGCTCTTCAGCAGCTCTGCTAATCTCTGCAGAGAGAATAAACACTCTAACTCATGTCCCACAGATTATCCAGACACAAGCAGCAAACACATACAAACTCCTACACCCTAAAAAACAAACTTCATCCATAGATCAACTGCAGTCAACACAAAGTAAACATGCCAGTGAGGTAGGGGGAACCGTTTGACCCTTTTTTCCTGTGTGATACCACAGATTAAATCAGTGATTAAACATCAAGCGAGGGCAATGAAGAGAGGGAGAAATACTCTTTTCATCCTTCAACACTAGAACTGCCATTGCCAACGCCATTTAACGTTATGAAAAAATTAAATCATTCCATCATTGTGTGTGCTATGTCTCCCTCCTGTCCTCCTATATTGCCATAATGATAACATAACCATAAAAAAAACAAATGGATGGTTTTTTGGTTTTGTTTTCCACAATTACTCAATTGCCAGGAGTAGCGCTGATTAAAAATGATACTGTCCTCCGCAGAATTAACTCATTTGTATAATGCACATACAGCTCATAGAGACAATTAATGGGACACAGAATCTCATTTGCACTCCAATATTCACTCACATGCACTTATAATCACACAGGTATGTAGGCCCACGGTATTCATCCTGTTATCTGTGTAAAATATCAGAAGTGAAAGTGAAACTAATTAACTAACATTTTATCTGACTATAAAAGTTGTGTCCCGACATAGGAGTCCCAAGTGTGCACTACACGCTAGAATATTAATCTGAAGTAAAAACAACAGATTGGGAGGTATTTGCTGAACTATTTCTTGCAGGGGGCAGTGATTTCCTGGAGCTAAACTAGCCATCTACTGCATACAGCTTCATATGTAACGGACATATTGTATATGTTTGGTATCAATTTCCTCATCCAACTCTCAGCAAGAAAGCCAATAAGGTTATTTCCAAAACTGTTAAACTATTCTTCTAATAGTATTCAGCAAGGCGGGTCTGAGTGTGGCAGCTAAATACAGTCCCTCTGATACTTCAACTACAGAGGTAAGGGCAGCTGCCGACCCCAAAATAATTATTCTTACCTTGCTCTTCTTCTCATCATCAAACACAGGATTCTTGGGTCGCGGAGAAGGCGATGGTATTAATGTAGCATCAAGAGGGATTTCTGGGTCAACTAAAACAATACCTAAAATAAACATGACAACAGACAACTATTTAACTGTAGAAATCACAGTTTTGAGACTTCAAGGCGACAAAATTCCAAAGCACAACACAGTCATAACTGACTGTTCTGTGTATTATTTTTGGATGTCACTGTTATGCAACCATATTGTTTTACTGTGTGTATTAGTGTATATATATTAACAGCAGATTTTGAAGTGGTTGGTGTCTCACCCTGTGACTTTAACATTTCATATGCTTCAAAGATTTTTGCTTCATCTGGTAAAGACACAGTCCAACTGTACAGCATCTCGATCACTTTTGTCTTCACTCTCTCTGAGACTTTGTCTCCTAAATACTGAAAATAAAAGATGCAAAGCATAGAATCACACCAAACTTCAATTCAAGACAACATAACCCCTTTGGATGAACATTTATGTTACTTACTTTGGGTGAAACCACCTTAATTAATTCATTCAAAAACCTAAATTTGCCAACTTCATTGTGAAACCGTCGCCCGCAGTTCTTCATACAAGCCTCAAGAACCTACAAAAGGAAAACAACCTGAGATAAATATATTTTTCCACCTTCAGCTGATAGATCTCAAAATAAATAAAAAACACATTGAAGCGATAACACCACAGACCATTAATGCTTGTATCGCCTCCCATTCCTGAGGGGACTGAATCTTGTGAGCCAACAGTCGAACGGATATTTGTGGACTGGAAAATATGACAAAACAGAAAAAATCCAATATAAACTGTTTAACAAAAGCCATCCTGAGCCTGGGTTATAACAGCCTTGATAATAAGCTCCACGTGTTTATCACAATAAGGACACAGATGAGCAACATACAATGGGCACAATTTCACGTTATGGGTGAGATTGACTTTATTGAATAAATGTGACCATACCCTTCCAGTTCCTTATTGATTTGGTCACAGAATCCCATTATATACTCCCAGTCTTCCTGTCTGTTGGAAGGGTTGGTGGCTTTGTCTGGAAAAAGAAGAAAATGATCTCTCATGCACTTATAGATACACCAATGGTATATAGGCTACCCTGGGCCTGGAACGATAATAAAGGCTAATGAAGGCTGGAGCTTTGTAATATAGCCTACATGAAGATTAAAATCAACCCTCGAATATAAAGCTCCATCCCTTCCGAGACCCTTCCATTCCGAGATCTCACAACAACAACCCAGACAGTTGTTGCCCAACGTTTTCAGGTTATCTAACGTTATAAATTATCTCTTTTATAGCCTCCAGGCACTTCACTAATCCAGTTTGTTGTCGCAAGTCATATTTGAACTTCAATAAGATAGCGCCTGGAGGTGTTTAAACAGGAGGGAGCGAAATGCAAAGGCAGTGGGACACCAACATAATAATCACATTTTTTGCACGCATTTCAACATACCGACTAAAAGTCCAGGACATAAGTATACACAATACATCAAAGCTCAGTTTGGCCAGCGATGTCAATTTGTTTCCAGCAGGTCTGTCTTAGCCACTTTCTGATAACATAGACGAATTAGCCCGATACTTTGTAGTTAAAGCAATGTCATTTGAGTCCAACTGTTGTCTCGGACACCTACAGTTATACAGCACATAAGTACGGACGTGCAATATTATTAAACGACGTAAAAAGACTGTTAAAGTGTGTACTTACTAAGCCAGGACTCCAGCGATTCTCCGTCGTCCGCCATATTTGCACTCTGAAGGCAAACAACGCGTGACTCCTGCTGCCTTCAAGTGCTGTCGGACAAATGAGAGTTACTCTTTGCTAGTTCGATGACCCATTGAATGTTTTGAATGATTGTGTACATTCTATTATTGTGTACATCCTGTGTTTTCCTAATTGCTGAGATGTGAACATAGACTGTAAATATTAACAATCTATAGATGTGACGCATTTCTGCTTCACTTGTGTCTCTACCTTGTCTTGTACAATCTTTGCTTAACATATTTTTCATCAAATTAATTTATAAAATCACCTTCCATCAACATGCTCGTTAAATATATGAAAAGAAAACCACACAAGTAAAAGCAAAATGAGACTCTAAGACAACATCATACAGGTGAATTAATTGGATACTGAGTCTAAAACAAACGTGTAATGCCTAGCCTACTTTCATGAAATGGTTATGTACTTATTTTAAAAGGTTGAACCATTAAACGTGTATTTTGACTAGTTTAGTTAAAACAGTCTCAGAGTCTTAAACTCAGAGACCAGTATTTAATTGCTGAGGTGTTTAATGTCACTATTGAAAATGGGCTTGTGGACCTGTTGTTGCATTTCGTACACCGCTTTAGTCCAAGAGTCTGAGGCAGCACACAGCCAATGCTGTGATGCTCCTCCTCCTCTTCCAGCTGTTGTTTCAGCATCTGCAAAGTCCGCCCCTCCACACTTTGCTGCCAGGAACCGCCGGCCTGCCTGCACTTGATCTAGTCATGATGCACTCATTTAAAATCATCACCTTTTACTGTGTGGCCATGTGGTGGTGCTATCAGCTCAGAGAGGATCTATGGTGTGTATTTACTGTGTTACTGGGGTCTTCAGCACTCGTTATCTTTTAAATAATGTTGTATGTGTAGACAGGACTGACACAATGATGGAGTTTATTCAGCTTTAATCTATACCTGAGATGGACAAATGAAAGGGGTGATTAGGCTAATGTGGTAAAGAAGGATAAGCAGGTATTTCTCACAACCACAGAGGGTTCTCTCTGTCATCTCAGCTGGGGACTCAGCTGTGTGAATGCAGATTGACAATGCAAGCAACTTCTGATACACTCATTTTATGTTTCAAGTAGAAATTAAGAAGTGGGAAATAGAACCTCTGGACAGGATTACATCACAAGCACTGTGATGACAAAATATTTTTGAACACCTGTTATTAATGTTTAAAAAGAAGAAAGGTCCAAGCCACTGACAAAAAGTTAAAAAGCCTTTATTTAGAAGGATATTTCATGTTAAAATAACTAGTACATGTTAAGGAGCATGCAATTCCTCCTTCATCCCTCAGGACATTCACACCTTCAGCAGTAGACCACCAAATGCACTACAGAACAGCACTGTCACTTGTAGATAACATCAGATTCTTTTTAATCATCACAACCCAACTCCTTCCAAAAGTTCCAGAGCAGCTAATGAATGGATCTTGCAGTAAGATTTTGTAAACTAAACATATAGTTTACAAAGTCTTACTGCAAGATCCATTCATTAGCTGCTCTGGAACTTTCGGAAGGAGTTGAGTCATCCACCCAGAGAAAATACTTTCCAGCACTGTTGTGCATGATCAGAAAGTCACAGACATCATTGCCACACCTGAGGAGGGTGATAAGGTAAAAAAAAAACAATGAGATACAGAATAAAAAATAAATAAAAATAATGACCTGGAGGAGTTTTTGTTGGTAAAAAATCTCTTAGGTTTGTTGATGTAGGAAAGCCAAAAAGTGAAAAGGGCAACTTAGATGACTCTAGTCTAAGATGATTCCTGAAAACTCCCAAAGCACCATACAGAATGTCACTGACTTTCAACTTTAATATGAACCTTCGGGTGTGACAGATGACTCACAGAAGGAAAAGAACATAAACTGTGAAACATTACAATTCAATCATACAAATTTAGGAAGTCTAATCCAATTTGTCCCTTCTCCCCAAGGACTACTTGAGTGAATATAATGATTCATAAAACAAATACTATGCAGGGTAATAAATTGCTATCAAAGAAAAACAATAAAAAATAAAATACAATACAACAAGTGGACACAAACACCAAATATAGATAACAGTTAGTTTATTCCCATTAAATGCAGGAGGTACATTTTCAAATTCTGGCCGTACTTCACAGGAGACACTGAAAAAGTTAGGTACATGTATTTTCATCAAGTTGCATCATAAGGAGCAGTGAGACCCAGTGATGTCAGAGTTCAAATGAAAATGTCCTTTTTGTATTCTGCCATCGCACAAAAGTGACAGCTTTAACAAAACGTTAAAGGATTAATAATGAAGCTGTCAGACTGACATTGATGGACAAACATACCAGAAGTGAATTTAGTAATGAAATAGCAGACGAACAATGTATAACATTTCTGAGATCTACGCAATATTCAGTAGACTAGCTGGTCTCAGGTCTGTGGTGAATGTAAATTTTGGGTCATAACAAATACTAGAGCCAAAAAAAGGTACAGCCACTGAGTTGACCTCAACTACTGGCTTTGATGAGATTCACCTGTTTTCAGCAGAAGTTTCATATTATGAGATTTGCTTAGGAAAGGGATGTCAATGGGACTTTGTGGTTCTATGTAGGCCTATTTTACCCACCGAACTATCGTTATTTAACCATGACAAGGTAAACTCGGTTTTGCATTCTATCACCCCTTTAATTACTGCGGGTAAGGTAAATAAGCCTTCTTTTTGTCATTCAAATTTTCCTTCGACACACACATCGGAGCTCTATCTGGACTAAATGATAGATTGTTTCACCAGCCATGAGTAAAGGCTGTTTTATGCTTCTGCGTCGAATGAATGACGTAACCCCGCAGACGCCTTGGCGTCTACGCCGTAGCCTGACGTGCACCTCTTGGGAAATTTTTTTTTTCACTACATGTCACGGCTTGGTAACGCTGCATTTCCCCCCCGACACATTTCCTGGCTCTCCTTCTCCATAAACAACATGAAATTATGGAGAGGGTTAACTCTTTCTGCTAAATATATCTCACCATGGTCAGAAAGCACAGGTTGTTGTTTCTCTCACTATGACTCTAGAGTCAGTACTCGCTCCGAAGCTAATTGCCGCCACTCTCTCACTTCTCCCTCCGCCACACACACATTCCTCTCTTTGAGGATTCACTCCTTGCTTTAGATGTGCAGTAGTCTATATCCTTGACATTCCACTTCCGGGACTGCTCCGGTGCTGCAGGAAATTCTGCCAGATGCATATCTTTTTCCATTTCCATCCGCTATCTTTGTGTTGGTATTTTAAACTCTGGTGAATTTACAAGGACTATTCTTGACTGTTGCTCAGATCTCTGCATGGTAAATTGAGACAGCTAGCTTGACTATGAGTTTTCTTTTGCACAACTATTTTATAGAGCCTCTGTGTGGTGCATAAAGTTTGTGATTTGTTTAAAGAAATGCCAATAAACCAGAGCACGTTCTTCTCCCATACCGGAATGCTGCAATGTGGACTAGCCAGACCCTCCTTCACTCCGCCGCCTGTGGATGTTCTGGCAAAGCGAGACTAGGTGTGCAGCAAACAGTTCTGCAGTTTACTTCAACGAAACACACACAAGAGAGGATCAGAAAATGCTGACTACAAGCTTCCAAGAGAAGTCTCACTGAAGGTTTATGACCACTGGCAGAGTTTAAAGTCTCAACACAGATGATGCATGAGTGTTTTCTGTGTTCATATGCTGGTGCTGCAGTGAAGCACTTTTGATTTTATTTGGTTGTACCTTTTTGCAAGGTTAAAGCGCTATTGATTACCGTGTAAACCAGAGTGTATTTCACCAGTGTTTCTGAATGTGAGTAGCTCAACCACATTCATCTTTTATTGCCTTCTTCACCTTTTTTTTTGCTCTCAAGGGACAGGAGGAGCAGTGTGGCTGTCAGAGAGGATAAATCAATAACCATGTCTGTGACTCAATCAATAAATGCCTAAAATAAATTTGGATGCGTTTCCTCCCCCCTACATAAAACCAACTTCAAAGCAGTGCAGCAGCAACAGGAGTTTGCGCCATGCTAATAACAGTGGAGCATAACGGATAGGTAGGCCCACCACTCTGAACCTTCAGTCTTTTCCTGAACAAACTTTGTTAAGTAGGTCTATTTTTACTGTATCGACATTACAGAAGTCTCTCGTTAGCATCACATATGCTACTTGATCGCAAAGTGACGCATGTGCAACTCAAATCTGCTCTCTCCTCACATTGGGCAGTGACAACTTGAAAACCATAGACAGTTAGCGGTAAACTCACAGGTGCTGCTAATGCTGCTAATGGATATCGTAGCTTCGCGGCCCCGGCAACATTGAAGAAGCAAACATGGGGGACCATCCGTTATCTTAATACATTGTGCGGTGGAGTTTGCAAAAAAAAAATGTACCGTACGGTACCGTTTTGTAGACCATGGATGTTCAGAAATACTAGGCACGGAGCGGGCGAACAAACCGGCCACGAAACTACCAGCCCACCGGGAAAATTTACGCCTCTTCCGATTGCCACTCCGCCTCATGCACGTATTCAAAATCCAAGTTTCAGAAACAGGAGTCCCCGACTTCTTCCAGACAAAGGATAAGCAAAAGACCGGCTTTTTGAAGGTTACCGTAGCTATAATACGTAATATGAACTGCGTGTTGCGAGTTGATTGCAATATACGATCTCAACGCTAGATGGGAGAAATTCCTACAAATTGGACTGACCTTTAAATCCTCATTTAATTCCCAAATCCTCCACTCGTTGAACCCCTTGCTGTATTTCATTAACTACATGCTCCACATTTCTCCCTCATTTCCACAAGTTCCCATCATCAGCAAACAGAGATCATCCTATACCCTCTAAAACATTTGCAAAAATATGATTTATCATAACAGAGAATAAAGGTAGACTAACTACACTCCCCACGAGTGTCCCATAATATACCATATGCTTGCTTGACAGCTCTGCCCCCACTTTAACCTGAAGGGTTTGTCTTCTCAGCAAGGCTTTAATCCAGTTAGACATTTCTCTTCAATTCCTATCCTAAATGCAACTTGATCATCAGACCCTCCCTCCTTAGCATGTCATATGCTTTCTCTACATGAAAAAATACTGCTGCCATTGTTTTTTTGTTTACCTGGGCTTTTCTTATGTCATCTTCCTGACACACAGCTGGATCCATTGTGCCTCTTCCTCTTCTAAATCCAATGATAGTGAGCCACAAAACCTTTCCTTTCCAAGTAATGCATGACTCCCTCATTAATCATTAGCTCCATCAATTTACAAACATTAGATATAAGGGAAAGGATAAGGGCAATAGACCTGCAGTTTTCTGGCAAACTATCATCTTTCCTGTCTTTCTTATTGGAACCATTATTGCTTTCTTTCAGCTCTCTTGGATTTTTCCTTTCTCCCATATTTTATTAAGCAGGCACAACACCTTCCTCCCTCTATACTTAGATGTTACAACCTGGTTTAACTCTCCCATGCTAGATGGAGCATTATGCTCATCCTCATCACTTGCCTTTCTCCTTAATGCTTCTAAGTTTTCCCCTTTGGTTTTTTCTCATCATCTCCTCCCCTCTTTATTCAGATTATTGGAGCTGTGCACTTTAACAAAGTTTTTAACCATTAATTCAGCCTTTTTCTCATTGGTTACCACAACCTCATCTCCATCATTCAAAACTGGTTAACTCCATTATCTCCTTTTCTTCCCATTTTCATAATCATCATTCATATTTCCCCTACCTGAGGGGTGCTTCCAATTGAGTCACAATATTACATTACAT
>NC_045734.1:17564956-17602664 GCF_008692095.1 Etheostoma spectabile
CATTACATATCATTTAGCTGACGCTTTCATCCAAAGCGACTTAAAAACGCTATATATGTCAGAGGCCGCACACCTCTGGAGCAACTATGGGTTAAGTGTCTTGCTCAGGGACACATTGGTTGATGTTTCGCAGTGGGAAATTAACCCGGGTCCCCCAGCATGTGTCATATCCACTGCTCCATCACCACCAATACTTCATCCAATACTCTCTCTTTGTTTCCTTATTGTTCTTCTGACTACTGCGTGTGCCTTCTTCTACTAAATAAGTGACTGGACCGTATGTGTTCTTTTAAACAATTTTAAAGCTTTACTCTTATCCTTCACTATTTTTTTAATATTTGTCATCCCACCATTGCAATGCTTTCCTCATTCCTTTACCTTTACTCCTGGGTATGGATCCCATTGCAGCTAGTATGCCCTGCCGTATTTTGTATTTTGACGCCTATATATCTAAGTTACAATCAATCAAAGTAAAGCATGTCACTTTCCTCCTAAAACTTCACACAGTCAGCTTTTCCAAACATCCACTTCCCTCCCCTGCTATCTGTAATCACTGCCCTTTCCATAGGGACCTTACACACTGGGTAATGACTACTAACGATGGTTCTTTTCCAATACACACAAGTCATAAATAGCAGCCATAGAACTCTAAACAATGTGAGATCAAGCTTTCTTGTGTTAATGGCTATCGTTGTCATCCATCATTTATGCATACCATTTTTTCTCATCCAATAACTCCTCTGTTATATGTTCATTGCCACACTTCCAACAACCCACAGTGTGTTGTGTGCAATAAAGTCACCACACTATACCACATTACTTCAATTTATCCCCTCTTATTCTCTTCTACTTTTCTATCCAGTCATTATTTATATTGCTTTTCCTTTACTGACAACTGCTCTTTATTATATTCAGCTTTCTTCCTTTGATTGTTTACGACAACTTTACTGCATATTGAAATATGATGACTTTTCCTTCCTCTTTATCTTCTGCACTTCCGTTTTTGTTGTTGTTAATATCTCAATCTTCTAGGGGATAGGTAGGCAATCAATATTCTGATCGAGTTTTAGCCAGCTCGACTGACACCTTTAGCGCCGTTGCAACTCCACTGAGAGCATCAGAGACTCCGAGTCAAGATGCTCTCACAGGCTCTTTATCAATATATGAACGACATTATCGTCACTGACGGCACAGAGCAGTGCATGCTTACAGAATAACACACTGCTTGTGCTGTAAAGGATTTCCCCTTTATCTTCTGCACTTCCAGTTCTTTTTTTTAATATCTCACACCACCAGGAGGCCACACTGGGATTCCCTCCACAATTACAACACTTTAGTCTAACTTCTTTGCCACATTTTCCATATTCATACTTGCCCCCACACCTAGCACATCTTTTCTTGCCTTTGACAGTACATCTAAATTCCTGGCAATTATAGCATCTCATTGGCTTAGACATAAACTCCCCTACTCTGCACTTCACTACTCCAAAGAATATGCAAGCTATAGGTAGCAGTAGATGCCAGTGGACAAGTTTAACTGGTTTTCATCTGTACTATAGCTGTGGAGTTGTGCTGCTCTATTGCACATGCAGGAGGCAATATTTCACTATTTAAACACCCATTCTTCAGGGAGTGTGAAATATGTTTAAAATGCATGATGTTCCTAATGCTGCTGCAGTTCACGCAAGCATTAATGAATCCTAGTTTCCTTTCTGTTTGCAACAGATGGCAAATTAGGATCGGCCTACTAATGTTCCAGTGGAGGTTTAGCGCATGGACGCATAGACACACACACATACACACACACACACACACACACACACACACACACACACACACACACACACAAAACACACACACACACACCCCACACACAACACACACACAAACACCACACATAGTTTTGTTTTCTCCACCTCAGCCAGTAATCTCACGTTTTGATTTAGTCAAACTTGTCATCTAATTGCCCTAGTTGACAAATACTACCATAAAATAAAAGCATATTATGTGTGACTCACAACCTTGTCATAGTCACACAAATCCAACTTTACAAAGGATACGTGTGAGGACTTCAAATGGCAGCAAAGCCCTCTGTGGTTGATAGTGCATGAATGCGTAGACCCCCCCCCCCCCACACACACACACACACACACGTACGCACACACACTCACTCACTCACTCACTCTCTCTTCTTGGGGATAGGTAAGTAATCAATATTCTGATCGAGTTTTAGCCAGCTTGACTGACACCTTAGCGCAGTTGCAACTCCACTGAGAGCGTCACAGACTCCGAGTCAAGATGCTCTCACAGGCTCTTAATCAACATACAGTTGAACGACATTATCCTCACTGACGGCACAGAGCAGTGCATGCTTACAGAATAACACACTGCTAGTGCTGTAAGGGATTTCATTTTTTAAAACAGGATTTACCCTGATGCAATTTACTTGGGAAGCAGGCACTTACTGTTTTGTTTAAGCTACCCATGGATTTCTTAAACGATAGTATTTTTTTCCTCGGAGACACTAATTCAACAACAACAGGTAGGTTGCACATGGATAACCGATAGGCTTGATTTAGTCTAAGTTGTGCAGCCTGGCTTGCCGCCTGTTAGGAGTAATTCAGATAGATGCGCGTTCACGGCAATTTCCTTTAACAGACCGCAAGGACGATCACAGATTTACTGATGCAAAAATGGTGAATACGCATTGTTCATATTTTATACAAAGTGAGCATCAGCTTCTTGTGAAAGTATGAGAACGTGAAGAACATTATTTGATAAAAAAAAAAAAAAAAGCTGGAATGAAACAATTGCGGACCAACTGAATGCGTAATTACCCTAAAATTATATACTGACAACTGCTCTGAATTGATCCATCATACCATTCAAGGATTAGGCTACTAATCATTTGCACAAATTAACAGCGGTAGCCTTGTCTTTGCCTCAAAAATTAGCAGAATGTGAACTCAGGAAATTTACCTCGAAGATCAATTTTCCACAACACTATGTTGCGTAAATATATCGTTTCTCACTCTCTCTCATGGGCTAAAATATACATTTCCTAAGTTATATTAATTTCCACTGCTCGCTTTTTTGCAAATGACAAGTGACTCATTGAATGGTTTCAGTTAAGAGCAGTAGGCTAGTTCTTAAATGTATATTTTTAAACTATAATTTAGTCAGTCCGTTATTTTCTGCCACGACGGTTTTTTTGTTTGTTTGTTTTTACAGATGCCAAGTTTCCTTCTTTACATATTATATGCTTTACTCCCTTGTATATATGGACATATAAAAGAAAGACACTGAAGAAATTGGACTCTAAACTTTAGAAACTATAAAGAGAATTAGGTGATATATTCCATGCACACTGTAAACATGAATGTAACAGAGGATATTCATCAGTTATTTCTCCCCAGCAAAATATAAGGTCAAAAACTGACTGGGTTTGGTAAGAATTGTTTTAGGATTAGATATATTCTTCTAAGATTACATCATTACAAAGACCTGTGCCAGGATTTCTGCCCCAATCATCATCTGGCTTTGCTGTGTGCTGTGTTGGAAGAGCCAACAAACATGCACATCTACAGAAAATCCCAGCATCATAAAGTCAAGAGAGAGAAGATGTACAAGTGCCCTGTGAAGTATGTCCAAATGGGTGTGCTCATGTAATAATCCCCCAACAAACTAGTATTGTTGTTATTAGTTCTTGCTAATATACCATTGTGACTTGATCATGACTGTATTGAACACTGTCCATACTGATTCAATGTAAGATTTCACATCATACACCATGATTGATACATGCTCCCTTCTTTTCTTGTCTCCAGCTGTAGATGGGGCTCTTCACTGCAGTGCCATGCTCCCTGTCATCTTTGGCATCATCTGCTTTCTGGGTATCATGGGGAACTGTATTGTCATCTACACCATAATGAAAAAGACTAAGTGCCGTGCCAAGCAAACTGTTCCAGACATATTTATCTTAAATTTGTCAATTGTTGATCTCCTGTTCCTCCTTGGTATGCCATTCCTCATCCACCAGCTGCTGGGCAACGGCACCTGGCACTTTGGAGCCGAAATGTGTACAGTCATCACTGCGCTTGACTCCAATAGCCAGATTGTCAGTACTTACATCCTCACTGCAATGACCCTCGATCGTTACTTGGCTACAGTCCATCCCATCCGCTTCAACTACATCCGCACACCTTGTGTGGCAGCACTGGTCATTGGCCTGATGTGGGGTCTGTCCTTACTCACCATCATCCCCGTGTGGATGTATGCAGGCCTGATGCCTCTACCTGATGGCCTAGTGGCCTGTGCTCTCCTTCTGCCTGACGCAGTCACTGACATATACTGGTTTACGCTTTACCAATTCTTCTTGGCCTTTGCTATACCTTTGGCCATCATCTGCCTGGTGTTTTTCAAAATCCTCCAGCACATGTCCACTAGCGTTGCACCACTGCCTCCATGGAGTTTGAGGGTGCGCACCAGAAAGGTGACCCGGATGGCAGTTGCTATTTGCCTGGCTTTTTTCATCTGTTGGGCCCCATACTACATCCTTCAGCTGATCCATCTAGGGGTGCAGAAGCCAAGCATAGCTTTCTCCTATGCCTACAACATAGCCATTAGCATGGGATATGCTAACAGTTGCATCAACCCATTCCTCTACATTATCCTCAGTGAGACCTTCAAGAGGCAGTTTCTCAGAGCTGTACGCCCAGTTAATAGAAAGTTCCGTGTTAACCCGAGCACCACAGGTGGTGGCAGTCTGAGTGTGAGAATGGTACCTGAAGGGGCTCAGCAGGAGCTAGCCTCTCGGGAGATGATACCATCCAACATGGCCCCACAATAAAAAATCCAAATAACGTGCAATTTTGGATTTGTACAGCTAGTAAGCACTATGAATGGAACATTACCACCAAGAACACATCAGGTCCCCCCCCATTAAAATCTTCTCTAATGTGTTTAAAACCTATTTACTAAACAACCATTGAACAACCAGAACAAAAAAATTAATATAAGAGCTAATTTCAGTTTTATCTCCAGAGTCAGGCTGTACTGGACTCTCTTAAATATTAATATTATTTTTTAACCAGTTTTGCTAATTGGGGCTTCATTTACTCAAGCACAATATATATATATATATATTTTTTTTTTTGTTTGTTTATCTACTGCATAGAATTCTGTCAAATAAAAATAAGGTTAATTTACTGTGCGCGTATCGATCATGCTTACTGCCGTGCATAGTTGTGCCCCCCCCCACCAAAAGCATATGCTGAGCCAGGAGAAACCATGCACATATTGGCCTACACACTGTAATTTCTACAAATTAACTCCCAATCGATCATTTTATTTTAACATTATGATTGAATTAATATGCTGAACAAAAATGTTCTCATTTATTTACAGCTGCATTAAACACATTTACAAAAATTTGCAGCATACAGTATAGTCAAATTGGCCTATTTGGTGAACCTGTCTGTTCAAAATACCATTTTGATTGAGTTTGCACACATTTAGCCAAAGAAGTTTGTCATATATAGTAGTTTGTCAGTCAGCCCCTTTCTCTGGGTCCAGCCTAATATCCTGTTCTGTGGTTAACAAGTGGACATTAAATTTAATATCATTTAATATGAAGACATTGTGCAAGTAATTCCTTATTAGGTGATTCATATCACTACAAACATTTAATATATCACTGTGTGTATCCATGCAGTATACCAGCTGCTTGCAGCTATAGCTAAGATTTCAGCTGCGCAACACACACACACACACACACACACACACACACACACACACACACACACACACACACAAACGGCAGCGTTCTGGATGACACATCTATAAAAGTGTCATTTTGCCGATGAGGTGTTGTTAATGTTGTATTGATTTGAACTTATCTTAGTATGTAGATATATGTTTGTGATCAATGTTTTGGATGAATAATTCATGTAAATATGAAATGTATTAAAAATTGGATATGTAACTCAGGGTTTCTCAACCTTTTCTGGCCTTTGGCTTGACTTGATCCCAGCAATTAGAGTTCTGAAGTTGTTATAAAAATAGTTTATTTTTGTATGCAAAGACAAAAGGAAGCTCTGATGATATGAAAGTTTTAAAACTAAAAATAAATCAAACACTGTTAGTCGGTCATTCCCCCATAACCTGGGGGCATGCTAATCAAACCACACCCTGTAGTGTTTCAAAACCAAGGATGAGAAACTCTGGTGTAACAGTTGTTCTTGTCCGATATGAAGCGGGGAAAAAAAGCCTCTTGTCAAAACATGTGCAAATTTGTCTAATTGTTCAACATGGCATTAATTGCGTAAATATACACACCAAGTGTGTAAAGCCAAGTGGAGTGTTATCTGTATGTTTTTTGAGTTATTCACGTGTACAGTATGTCTACGCTATATAGAGTGGGCGTACACGTACACGCCACTTGGTTTGTTATCGCAAGAAGAAAGCTATGGTTGAGTTTATAAAAAAAGAAGAACCGGTTGGGTTTAAGAAAAGAAGAACGGGGTTGGGTTTAGTAAAAGAAGAGAGCAATGGTTGAGGAAAAAAGTCACACGAGTGTCACACGTGGGTCTGTCCTGTGTTCTACCCATCGTCCATCCCGACCAACCTCCCTATGCGGACTTCGCCCTTTCATACTGCTCGCTACGGCGTAAATTAACACTCAATCGCAAGGTAATGTTAATCAATGGAAGCCAAACGGCATTGATATACATTCATGAGTATGCATCTTCATAACACGCCAATAATGGCATACAAATTGGCGTGTCATACATACGCCACTTTGGTTGCATCAAAATCCTACTTTATTGTATGATCTTTGACCCCATGTACAAGCAGTATTAGACTTATTTTGCCAGACCCAGCATTGTCATGGAAAAATTATTTAATTACTGTAATTTACTGCAGATAAAAGGCCATGCTATATCTCCCCTGTTGCTTATCAAGGGTACTTAAGAAAAGGCCATCATTTACATCACGTAATACTTATTTGTCTGATCTTCAAAATCTGCACAAATGAACATGTTTTTACACTTTGTTGCGGAGGAGACTTACATTTGTTGTTTAGTTACCGCAGTGTGCACTTTTAGAGATGAAGTTGCCAAAGATGTTATTTTTTGCAAACATTTCATGTAGACATTTCTTTAGCTTTGCTGTAAGTGTTGACAACCCATCCAGAACTTCACAAGGGGGGTATCAGTATCTTGACAGGGAGCCTGTTGACATTTCAAACTGCTGATCCTTTTCTGCTGCAGTTAAAGTGCTGCTGCTTCATCACTAAATGGTCACAGGATCCATTTTTTGCTGTCACTGCACCACTTGTCAGACTCAAAGAACTACTTCTGCAAGTAACCCAGCATTCTCCTTTCTGGGATTTCTTTTTCTTTTCCAACAACTTAAATGACAATTGATGATCAGCTTAAAATCAGCACTGTCACAATATTTCTGCTAATATCTACTTGCTCTTTCCACTTAAAATAATGAAGCAGTGTAGTGTACTTGACCTGCGTGAAGGGCAACCCACATTAGGATCTGCTCCTATTGTTATCTGTGGAGCTTCATTAGGACAAATCTGTTTCCCATGTTTTGACGTGCAACAATGCTCCAGATGGGCTAATGAAGGGACCGAATGTAGTAAGTAAGCAGTGGAGAAACTGGCAGCTACCAGAACACCACATATTATAATAAGAAAAGCATTTAACTGTTAGAAACAAAAGCCTACACTATTGGTGTACTGCAAAGTTTCTGTCTTATGGCCACTGTTACTCAGTGTGTAGGCCGTCTCCGTTGTTTTGATTTTTTTTTACGAATCATGCAAACAATCAGACTGATAGACAAAAAAAAAAGAGGGGGGGGGGGGCAACAACACAAACATAAATCCCCATGCTCCATTTTACTATAACTATAATAACAGTGAGAAGTTATGTTGACTTTACTCTCTGGGGATCACTAACCCAAAGTTGCAAAAACCTTTTAATATCCAATACAATCCAATCCACTTTATTTACATAGCACAATTTTAACAAACACAAAGTTTCCAAAGTGCTGCACAAAAAGGTAATACAGAATAAATAAATAGATAACACAATAAATAAAAGCACAAGAATATATATATATATATACACGCACATATATAAGGTACAATAAAATAAATACAATAAAATGCACAGGGATGATAGTGGCAATCAGGTGTGATTGCCATGTGTACATAATGTTGGGCCAACCCATTGAGTATATGTATATGTGAACATAAACATAAAGAATATGAATGTAAAAATATGAACATGAACATCTGTTAAAAAATTCATGGCATTTCATCCTATCCTTGTTGGATATTCTTTAAAGGTGCAATGTGTAATTCTGATAGCTAGTTTTTTAAAATACTAGCTGCAGTACAAATTCTAAATACTGGAGAGTCATCTCCCCCACCCTCTCCTTCCCAGACTTGATGTTCACAGTGGTTGCCAGGCTGAGACCTCAGAATCCATAACAATGTTGCTAGACGCTTGTCTCGCACAGCCAGGCATTACTTTACAGCACAGCAGAGTAGTTGAAGTTAGATGCTGGCTATACAGACAGTCATAAAAGTTCATGCTCTGTAGTACAGTATGACTTTGTTCATAATTCTTTGCACAAGTAGCCTACAATGATGAAGCAGAAGAGCAGGATGAGGAGCAACAGCAAAACACTCTGAGAGGTCTTGCTCAACAGACACTTCTGGTATCCTCCACCCCACATCACAAACATAGCTAATGTTGACTTGCAAACTGTTTGCAAATGAGTTCAGCAATTCTGCAACGCTACAATCCTTTTGGCTAATTTAAAGTTTGGTTAAAATTAGTGGGCCAATCCCATACGCTAGCATATATTTTCATTCCAAAATTACAGTTAAGCTAAAGGAGGGGGACCATATTTTGAATTCCAAAAGAGGACACTCAACGCAGCCTCGAGACACAAATTCAGACAGGCTTCTCAGAGGTTATTGAACATGCTTTATTATGTCTCAATGGTACAAAAATAACTTATGTAATAAAATAAAACAATAGCTCTCTTTTCAAATAAATAAATAAAGGTGAAATAATGTTCTAAATAGGACCTATTCTGTGTCAGCTTCAAAATCCAGCTTCAACTAAATTTCTCTTAAAACCTTTTCAATGTAATAAGTTAAGGTTTTTTGGTGTCTATGTGAGCTTTGAGATCTCCAGCACCTTTATTAGACACTGAAACATATGTGCTAGCTTTGCACACGGTGCACTCCGCCTCCCACTTGTACCAACCGGGACGGTACGTGGAAAGTTTTTTTTGCAGTTCAACTGTGAAGCTGAAATTACGCTTCGGCTCCGCTGCCTGATCTACTCCCTTTATCTGCTCCGCTGTCTGATCTGCTCCCTGTATGTGCTCCCTGTCTGATCTGTTCCCTGTATGTGCTCCCTGTCTGATCTGCTCCCTGTATGTGCTCCCTGTCTGATCTGCTCCCTGTATGTGCTCCCTGTCTGATCTGCTCCCTGTATCTTCTCCGCTGTCTGATCTGCTCCCTGTATGTGCTCCCTGTCTGATCTGCTCCCTGTATGTGCTCCGTCTGATCTGCTCCTTGTATGTGCGCGTCGCAGAGCCGCCCATAAGACAGCCTCTTGGTAAATACGTCACGCAAGAAAGTACCACAGTATTGTGTGCAAAGCGCCAGTCAATTTAAGTACACGCTTAATGGTCCCATGAAAAACAGCAAAACCGGACGTTTTCATGAATTTATAACCCCCCCCCCCCCCCCCCCCCCCCCCCCCCCCCCCCCCCCCCGGACGCCTGGGACAGTACGTAAAAAGTGGACATGTCCGGGCAAAAGAGGGTGTTTGGTCACCCTAAGCTAAAGGGCATGTCTCTTACCTTTATAAACAGCCAGACTCCTGTGTGGATTGCCAACCAAAGCAAAGCAAACTGTGGCAAACAATCAGCAAAGAATTTAACTTAAAACCAACTGGGACAAAGTGTGGTCCAAAAATGTTGTAAGTTGCTGAAAATAATAAAACGATCTTTGATAAACTGTACTGCACTTGCAAGTACAATTTTGAGATACTTCTACTTCGCGCTATATTACGCTCCTTTATAATTCTGCTTCTCAACATTTCAGAAGCAAATATTTTACTGAACTACTACATGTATTTAGTAGGCGGTATTGAATAGTAGCCCCACCAAAACTCACTGAAAGTTGTTTTTGCTACCTGCTTGTTTCTGATTTGATGAACAAAAATAAAATGTCTCCTTCAAACAAGATAATTTAAATATAAAAATATATTTGAAATAGAGTAATATATTATATGTTTGTATAATCAAGCATATTAAAGATCTCTCTTTCCAATTTAATGAACTCACTTCTATTATTTTGAACTTTGTCAGGGTATACAATAAATGTACAGAAGACTCAGGTGCTAGTCTATAATTATAACCCTCCAGGTAAGTCTGATTATAACTTTGATTGGCAGGCAGAATCAATTAAATATCTTGGGGTGTATCTGCCTAAATATTTGCCCAATTAAGAGCATTTGCTGGCATTTTCTAGTACATCTCAGGATGGAAAGATATTGAGACGGCACTACCAGATAATACTACCACTACCAGATGATACCAGATAAAGGGTCATGTGCACACCCAACAAAAAAGTATAACACACGGATCAGTCTACTTCTGAAAATATGAACATGTTCAATTTAAAAAAATCTGCAGAAACATTTCTGATATGGTGTGACTATGACATTGATTTCACCCCTAATACTCTAGACAGAATATATAAAAATTGGGCCATAAGGGGGTTCATTGTCCATCGTACCATTATGACTATTGGGGAATGTCAAGATTGCCAAGCCCTAAAAAATAACTTTGAATTGGAAAAAAAAAATGTTTTTACAGGTATTCCCAAATGAGACATACTTTCTATCAAGTTATCACAGTTTGATATATAGAATAAACACAAAAAGGCATAAGGAATGTATTTTACTCATATGGGTGACAAAGCCTAACAAAAATTACTCTAATCTACCATTTTGAACCAGAAAACATTCTCTACAGCATATGTGAAAAAAGATGGGAGTCTGTATGTATGTTCAGACTATGTATGTGTGTATCAAAAGGCAAACAACCGCCTCTCTCAAGTGGAGAGAATTCAGCTGTAAACACGATGCAATACGTTTTTTTATTGCACAGAAAAAACATTTCTCCAAGGATTCTTACTTGCTATAGACAATGTGGGTTTGTGAATACCAATTATTCAGTGAATACCAACCATATTTTTTAGGACTGATTCTGTTTAGGTTCAAAGTACTGTACCTGGACCTGCAAACATGACTTTAGTTAAGGCTTTAGTGCGTAAAGTTTTGATATTAATAAACGTTCGTTGCATTCAAGCCATAGCCTAATGAGTTTCAAAGCTAATTAAGACTATCAGTTCAACAAAACTCTCTCTGTATTTCTCAGTATGACTATGTTCAGAAGATTGTGTCATCCGGTGACTTTACCACACAGAAACTTGAGTGAAGAGTCCATCATGTTTTTTTTAATCCTCTGTGTCCTCCTTAGCTACTAACAACTGCGTGGAGGAGGGATGGGGGCGTGTGCGTGATCACATTAGACTTGTATCATGTGGACGCACCAACAATTTTGTCATTACTTAGAATTCCTCATCGGGGGAACAGAAAATACGCACTACAGCTTTAACACGTAATTATTTGTTTACAATCATTTTGGCTGCAAGCAAGAAAAACAAAATGGTTTTACAGCCGAAACCACCTATTTTACGAGACTTGAAATTTTTAAAGATAGCTACTTAACATAGAATTTGCCCTTTTCCTTAAAAGTGAGCTGATTTTAGTCATGTTGGGATGAATGGGATTATATTTTCAAATTTGTTTTGTGTAAACAATAAACTCAAGAACTCCCCTACCATTGTCGTCTGTGCTTTTTTGTGTGCGTTTGTACTGTATGTGCAGTAAACAAGAATTTTACTCCTTTTATGACTGGGTCAACATTTCCTTAACTACTTAATAAAATATATATATTCTACGTTTCTCTTGGATTGTTTATTCTATTTTTGTATTATTTTGCCAATTAGTTTTTTTTTCTTCTTTTGTATTAGTAAACAAACATATGAAAGTATTGATGAGAAAGGTCTATGGCGTAAAAATTATATAAGTACTTTCAATAAAAACTATTAGTGTGACAGAAAAAAAAATGTGTTGACTGATGGCCATAGTCATAAATAATACCTTTTTATTTATTGTATTAAAAAATAAAACAATGTACCATCATGTATAGAAGGCAATACAGGCAGAAAAAAGTTTTTACAGTGAAAGCATACTTGTTACACCCTTAAGCAAAACATGGAATACATTGCATGTGAGTTCAGTAAGATACCTTGGCATTTTCTTCCCAAATCACTAACTCCACAGGTTGACCTGATAATAAGATTATTTGTTCACCAATTTTCTCTCTCATACACACACACACACACACGCTCAAAGTTCCAGAAATATATCCACAAATATCTTTACAGATTAGGTTTTAATCAAATTTAGAAAAATTGTATATAAAAACATCTTTAATTCACATTTCACATTGTGTTAACACAGCAGTGCTCAGTTTGGCAGAGTAAACATTGTGTATGAGGCCACGTGTTCATTGACTCATGCAACGACAAAACAAACATTTGTAATGCAATACAGACTTTGTGTCCCTATACTTTAATTTAAGTTTGCTTCAGCATTGATTTATCAAATAAATTATAAAGGTCTGCTTTGTGAATTTATTTCATTTGTATCAGTGATTATCTGCTACTTCTGAATGACAAGATAGAGACTTAGACCTTATGTTTTATACTAGATGAAGTTTATAGCTTTTCAGAAAATTTTCCTAAAAAAATGAACATAATTGATTTCGGCCAGTGTCTAAAATGATTTTTTTCTGTACTGTAATCATACCCATTATACTAATAACATAAGGGTCGCTCAAATATATAGAAGTCAAATGAACAGAGTTTTTTTCTGTCAAATACTTCTTTCTTCTTTTTAGTACAATGCACTAATAGTATCGTTTTTTCACACATTAAGGAAAAAGCACACCATTTCAGTATGGGCATCACTACAGACCAGATTCTACACAGATTGGTTATTTTGTTTGGTAATAGAAAGCCACAGCTGTCTTTTGTCACTTTAAGTTGCAGTGACAACCATTATGTGTAACTTGTGTGATTAAAGGGATTGCTGGCTTGCTTTTGTAGAATATGTTACTCCCATCTCTGCTTGAAAATGGCAGTCTTTGTGAATCCATTCAGGCTCGGTAAACTCACAGTTAAAGACAACCAAATAGCAGCTGCTGTCAAAACAAAGTCAACATCAATCCCTCTTGACATTCTAAGGAGAAAATAAAGCATCCCATTTTGTGTTTTTAATAGTGTGTTCAATGTTAAGTTTCTATTTGGAGAACAACTGTTGTGGTTGACTTCCTCAATATTTGCCCATGTCATGTTTTACTATCAAAATTTCAGAGTCAAAACTGGGGGATCAACACAAATGAATGAGACATTGAATTATTATTGCTTATAGTCACTTGAGACTCGCTTCACTCAAAGAAATAAAATAACAGCCTTAAAACAGCTAAAAAAATCAGGGTTATAATGTACCAGACAGTGTATGATTATTTAAAGCTGTGACTAATGCCTGCAGGAAGATGAATTACTTTTCAATAAAACCTTTTTAGATTTGGACATCTATTCAAGATTATTCACCCTGCTCTGCAAAGTGAATCAACATGAAAAAATGTTAAACGATAATGCCATCTGTGCACAGACAAATTTGAGGAAGTCATTTCTAAGAAGGTTTATGGGTGTTGTTGAAAGTTTCTGTACACTGCAGGTGCTGAAAAAAAAGCCAAAGCCAAAGCTAATTCAAACATTCACTATGACAACAGCAATTTAGTCAGATGAGAAGCTATCCAAACATTTAACACAAAGGCGCCTTAGTAGCTCACCTGGTAGAGCTGGCACCCCTATATAAAGAGGTTTACTCCTTGATGCATCGGCAGCAGGTTCGACTCCAACCTGAGGCCCTTTGCTGAATTTCGGCCCCCCCCCCCCCCCCCCCCCCCCCCCCTTCATGTCTTCAGCTGTCCAATACAAATAAAGGCCTAAAATGCTCCTGCACAATGTGATAAACTCTCACCTCTGAAGTAAAGAATGTAATGCCATAGACTGTAAGAGGTGCTAGTGTCATTGTTAACAAGAAACAGAAGATTGTATCCCCGGACGGAAACATGAGAAAATACTAATTCAAGCAATGAAGCAATGTGCTACATACAAATGATCTGCATAGAAAACATTCATTTTTGAATTCAATCAATAAATATGCTTCCCAATAACATGCTTGTTTATTCTGAAGTGTAACTGTGATACTGCTTGGTACAATTTGTATAGTATTAATATTGTGAGATCCAACTGTTCAATTGTGACAAACTTTAAACAAAACACAGCATTTGAAACAAATTACACGTTTAAGGTTTTGCTTGCGCAATTTCTCTGAGTCAGTGGAGATTTCCAAGGCTGCATTGATGCTTTTATAAAACACAATAAAAAAGCATGATATTCAAATGTCAATATTAGTGTAAATTTTCTACATAAGCATTCAAATGTGCTACACCATGACATGGCGGAGTTCAGCTGTTGTTATTTACATAGTTGCCGCAATTGCCACATATTGCCAGACCTATCTCCACAGCGCTGTGGAGTAAGGTCTGGCTCTACCACAGACATTCCAGGATAGGAGAAAAAAAAAAAGGCTATATATATAAAGGCTAAATATATTCTTAATGATTAATCATAGAGGAGGCTTGCAAATACTGAGGGTTATTCAATGTCCTCTATATTTGAACTTTAATACACTGGATTATGAGGGTGAATACACCATCAACACGTGTTGACTGCTTAGTTGTACACAGCTACAGTACTTCTGAGGCTGACATTTTACTATATGCTTTACATATATAGCTTAATGAACTTATACTACAGTATATTGTATGTTTTCCATCACCACCTACTTCAGGGTCAGTGTTTTAATGTGTTTATTTTTGGTGAGAAGTGAACAAAAGCAGCTTCCCGACTTAAATACAAAGATATGTAACATAAATAACCCTGTCAGTAAAATATTCACAAGACGGCCAATTTTTTAAAAAACAGCTATGCCATTGAGTTTAGCATTAGCAGTAGTGCTATTTACTTACGAGATCCCCTTATGTGTAATGTGCGAGTGAAATCTCAGCACTGTGCAAATATTAATGAGGGGCCATACATGTGTAGAACCTGAGAAGGCATCATGGGAAATATCTGTGCACATACAACATTAAAATATCACTGCAGCAGCCTTTGAGCAGATCCAGCCAGCCTGTTATACCGTCACAGTTCGACCAGAATTAGAAGCAGGCTAGTGAATAGGAACTCAACAATTTTCATTAATGTAGGGTCACTAAGTATTACATGTTGTACACGTAAAAAGCTAACCGTGTAGATGTGAAGCCCATGCATATTGGGAAAAAAGGTAGTAACGTGAAAATAAAACAGATTACACTAAAGTAAATTCAATGTGCTTGCATGTGCCTCCATAGAGTCCAAAATAAATGTTGTAGAGTATAACTCACGCTCACAGGACATAAATACTGTCATAATTTATCGTCATACTCTAACCTGTGAAAAGACAAAGTGCACAAAAAAACCTTCATTATTCCGGATTCACAAAATAACTGCAACATTGCAGTTCTTTCTATTTAGTATGGAAGATTAAGATCAACACTAAGATCCATGGGCGGAGCTTAGTGTCAGATGGACTGTACATTTTGTTACATTACATTTGTAACAAGGGATGGATGTAGACACTTAGAAGGATCTTCTTGGCACAATTCTCAGTTGACAGTTAATTAGTACTAGTTAGCTTGTGTTAGCTAAAAGAAAACAAGCAGTAAATACATACAGTATATATCTATATATAGATTATTCAGACTAGGCATATTTAAAGGAAAGACCTCACCCTAAAACACTGACACTCTTTGCATCTTGCATTTTAGCATCCATTTTGGTGTTGTATGGAGTATCTTTCTTTCCTGTTAACTGGCCAAATGTGGTCAATATCAGGGTGCAATACTTGAAAAAAAATGAACATCAGTGAATGTCAGATTCTTGTGAAAACCCCTCACAATCAAAGAGAAAGGAGTATTTTTAGACCAGCTACGTACAAACACAGCTTCAATAGAACAGCATGTGATGCAGCCACATTCTGAGAAAAAGCCACACTCTCTTGCTGTGCTAATTGTGGTCAACGGATCACATATCCCACAGCTAAAAAACATTTCCATGACACAGGAAATCATAAACTAAGAGAAATAAACTGGTTACACCAAAATAATTGAAGAATAATTGAAAATAAACACCATGAATGCAATTCAATATGGTTAATTGGTGTCATATAACAAGGTGCAAAACATTTTCTAAGAGTGGATATTGCATTAATATTACACTTCACAGTAGACAAAGTGTGACTCGTCCTTATAATCTTTCACATGGAATAAACAACAGTTGCAATCTGGGTAGCATGGGGACAAGTCAATGTGTTTCTAAAAAACCTGCTTTGTGTGTAAAGAATTTTAAATAAACATTGAACAGATTAAAGATAAAAGAATTGATGTTAATCGTAAACTGCAGCCTCAAAGCACAACCATTAATCAAGTGGACCCATTACATTCTTATAAATGAACACTATCAGTGTGACAAACAACCAAGGGAATTCAAAATGTAGTGATAAATTCCAACACTCACACTATAGTTATAAGACACAAATGCGGATAATATGCTTGTGTGTGTGTGTGTGTGATATATTTCTTGTTTCCAGTGCTAAACAGACACACTCATTGGTCTAAACTGCATATTAGTTGCTCAGGCACTTGTTTGAAGTAATAAAAAAAAAAAAAATGGACTCCCATCTGACATTTGATGGATATCATTTCATTCTGCTCTTTAAATCCCAGCGTTAAAGGATCCTTCCTTTACTCCGTGTCTCTCAACTCAATGGTGCAGGCCACTGGAGACAGTTCATTCCCCGGGGACAAAAAGGTGTACCACTGTGAATGGAGCTCTATTGCTTTGATCTCAGAGGTTGGACATCATTCACTTTATGACATATAAAAGGCTTTGTGTGTGTGTGGAATGGATGTCTGGAATATCGGCGTGTCAGAAGCTGGACTCTGGGACTGTCCTTTTGCGTCCCAGCGAGGTCGTGCTGTAACGAGTCCTCTGCAAGGTGCCGTAAGACGGTTTGTCTGTTGTCAGGCTGCGTGATGGTGCTGGGGCAGTAGACATCCCGTTACGATGCAAAGATGCTGTCCTACGCATACTCTGCTCCGCTTTGGTGGGGATGTTGGAGGAGCTCTGCGAGCGCTTGATTTCCGCCGTGGTTAGTCCCACCTTCCCGTTTGACAGCTCATTGCCCATGTGCCCAGAGCCATTAGACCTGCCTCCTTCCACCCCAGTTCCTCCTCCTGCTGCTCCGTTGGACAGTGACAGCCTAGAGTGAGTCCTCCTGCCTCCTTCCTCAACTCCTTCTTTCCCTGACTCACCCTCCTTGGACTTCCTTGAGTCCTTATCCTTCTTCAGGAAGTTACCTTTAAAGAAGGAGAGCAGTCCCTCATGGCTCTTGGGCACTTCTCCCTTCTTGGTCTTAGAGTTTCCTTCATATGCACCGCGGTGTTCCTTATCAGACCCTGTGTCCCCTTTTTGTCTCCTCAGGGTCCCATCATTAAGGCTAGGAGTGCTGTAGCTGGGCTGAACTCCAGCACTGGAAGTCCTTTTTGTCTCAGTAGTATCCTGGGAAGCTTTGGAGGAGCTTTGGTTCCTGGTGTCCTTTATCCTGGTGAGGGTGTTACTGCTAGAGCTACTGCTGATATTGGTGGTGCTCTCATCTCTTGCCTGGCTCCCCTTCCTGCGTCTCAAGCTGGATGTCTTATCTGATGGCCTCCTCTGGCCCTCTGGGACTTGTGGAGACTCAGGTGGCAGCTCATCCCCTGCCTTATTCATAAAATGTAAGCTCCCAACACTGGAAGATCGGACATTGGTTGAAGCCCGGCCCTCAGCAGCTGCCTTTGTAATGCGTGGGTCGCTCATCAACGTTACTATTGGATCCTTTGTGCACCGGGGCCGCCGGCCAGATTCCAAGTACTGTACCAGCTCCACAGGGGAAGGATCTTGAACGGATGGAGGCACTTGTTCAGGTTTACGCATGTCCTTTGAACCAAAGGACCAGCGCAGGGGAAACACTTTGCTTAGGGTGTCCCTGGGCTTGCTGGGGGCTCTCATGCTCACGCTGTGTCCCTGAAGACCCCTGATAAATGGTCTTCTCTCAAACCCCCCTAACAATTATGTAGAGAGGAAAATGTTTACATTTACATTTTAGTTTTTAATTAATCTTGAAATGAACAACCAACAAGAACTTGAACTGATTAGGGCAAATACTGAGTTTGGCCCCTTACCTCTTTCCACTTTAGAACCATTTTCAAGAAAGACCGGAGACTCGGGCGAGTCAGGTAATGAAGATGGGCAGGTGGTGGAGGATCGAGAGACCAGACTGCCTCTCTGACTATCCCCTGTCAGCCGGATTAGCCAGTGGTCTGACACTGATGAACTTGTGGATCCTGTGAAACACACAGAGGGATCAGAGGGCGGATATAAACCATATTAAGAGTACTGCACCAATTAAGCATTGCACTACTATAATATTGCTGGATGCATTTTAAACCACAAATTATGAATGTACAATGTGACAGAACCATAGATATAAAAAAACAAAAAACTATGACCTATACCATCATATTTTTGGAGCATCATATTTGTAGACTGCCAGGCATTATGGGAATCTGTCTTTTCATATACGTAGACTATATACTTTCATAAATACAGTATACTTTAAATGTGTTGAGTCATGTTTCATATATGTTCATAAATGTATGGAGTTATGTGGACTGTAATGTTACACACACACACACACACACACACACACACACACACACACACACACACACACACACACACACACACACACACACACACACACACACACACACACACACACACACACACACACACACAGATGTTCTAATCCCTTAAATGTATCATCTCTGTTTACATAATAATAACCATGTTGTTATGTAAACCTTTTCCCCTGAACTAAATACTTCTGAAGGGTTATATTTTTTTATTAGCCAAAAGGAAATTTTATTTTCAATATTCAATATTTTCTAAATGCATTTTAGATATTATGTTGACTTTTTAGACTCTTGGACTTTAGGGCATTTGAAGCTATTTTTACCACTGCCTTGTGTCTGCTCATTCACACACAAAGATTTTTAAATTGTCTATTATTTCTGTCTGTCACTCACTTCCTTGGGAAAAGAAGGAATAAAGATTAAATAGTGAGGGAATTAAATACTGTATGCTCACTGAAACTGCAAGTTTTTCTATAATAGATTTTTGAGCAGCTGTGTGTTGTGCATACATGTTTATCTTCATATAACTTCTGTATGCTACATTTCCTTTCCATCAATAAAATCATTATCACAATATTTGCACATATTTTTAAAGATGTTGCTAAAGCAACAGCCTTATCTGACATTTTTGAGAAGATATTTTAATTAAAAAAACTGCCTACCTGAAAAGTGTATTGATTAATGAGGTGCAATTCAAACTTTTAGAACAAAATGTCACACCTGACTTAGCCACAAATTAAAAAATGATGTTTTGTACTAATCCTAAAGGAGTTTATTGTGCATGGATGGACATGGCTCTGTAGCAGTCAATGTCAAATAAGTCAATTTTGACTAGACAATATGCATAACATTTAGACTTTTTTTAATGTTCTGTTGGGGGAAATAAACAAGTATATTATATAACAATACCTGTAGTATACATAAATAATACAATTTAAATTAAAGGGGGACACCTCTTCAATTTAAAATCTTAAACAAATCTTAAGTATTTCTCTAAAACATTAAATATTCATGACTAAATAAACATCAACGTTTTCAAAAATCATAGTTATTATTTATTACAAGTTAAACAATGAAAAAAGTCAGCTGTCATTACACTTTGATTCAAAAGCTGTTAAATTCTGGTCGAGAACAGGTGACATCCCGTTTTTTCAACTGAACCCCATCCATCTCAACCAGTGAGAAAAGCGATTAAAAAACACAAACCGTATGTTTTCAGGTTGCGCTCAGCCTCATAGTAAGTAGCTGACGGAGAAAATAGGTTTTCAATGCATTTAAGGTTAACTAAACTACTGGGAAGAAGTGACCAACAGCTGATTAAACCAGTGTATGTTTGAGTATCTGACGTTGTATAATGCTAGACCCTAATTTGCCTTAATCTTTGGATGTATCCCTACTTTGATCCAAGCTATTTGCAATATTTCAATACTACCAGTTACTGTTATGTTATAACTCTACTGCCAATGTATTGCCATTCCCTGGCTATTACTGACGGATACTTACTTGTAAAACTTTTACTGTTTATAACTTTACTCTCATTTTATTACTATTCTTACCTTTATTTGTACATTGTTGTTTTTACCTTTACCATATCTATTTAGTATTGATACAGTGATTGCAATCTCGTAATTAACAATGACAAAGATATTCTATTGTACTTTATTCTATTTAAACAATCTGATTCAAGAAGGCCCAGCTTTTACTGTGTAGAGAGGGAAAAAATAATTTCCAAAGTACTCTCCTGAGGAAACGAGTCTTCCAACCTTAGATGGATCTGAGTTTGTTTAACGCGCACACGCACACACGCGTATGTGGTTGGACAGAGCGAACACATACTGTAGCGGCTTAGTGTACTTCACATTATGCCTTTAATATTATACATTGTCATACATTGCTTTTACAAAGCTAAAGATCTACAGATGAAGACATACACTCTACAGTACTTGACATTTTTAAGGTGGACAAACTGAACTACGAAAGAACATCATGTGAAGAAAATATGTAACTCAATGATAAAGGTTAATCAGAAGCCCTTCTGACATTTGTAGTACCGGTGTGTGCATGCACCCGACTACAGAAGCCACGACCAGATGCTACCTGAATTGTAATGGTGCGCTTAATAAACTTTCCCCGCTCTGTGTCCTCTGTTCTTCCTGTTTGCCTTTTCCTCTGGTAGTACTTTCTGAATGCATGCATTTTTCTGATGGCTTTTAGTAACGTATACACTAACAGGCTGGAGGCCAGACTAGAGGCTCCAAGCCCCCCTGCGACCCTGCATGGGATGGATTTTTTTTTGTAACATTTCCTTTCAAATATGTTTTGAATACGTTTACAACTTATGCTAACAAAGCCAATACCAGGCCTTTTCAAAATATGATGTGAAGAGTGACTCATGCATGTTTAATCACACCTGGGTATAGAAGCACAGTATGGAATAAATACTGTCATTAAAAGCATAAATCAAATGAACAAGATCTCACCATTGGGTGTGATATTACACAGTTTTATTCTAATTACAAATCACACATCTAAATTTTCCCTACAGTCACAAAATTTAAGGTGATTTTCTAGCGACTCTCTGCCTTCCCCACTGTGCCTTTAAGCCGGTGTTTGACATTGCTGGGCTAGCATCATTCTAGGACTACTATACGCTGTAGGGGTGTTATTAGTCTATTGTATGCTGTTGTTCACGTGCTTTAAAAAATATATTGGGAGGAATATTTTGTTGCCACCAACAAATATGTGTGGGGGCAAAAAGACTGCTTGTGTAACCACAGAACATTGTAACCACAGAACATTGTTCTGTGTTGGTAGAATGTACTGTACATGTGCAAACAAGTGGGAACAACCTAAAATGCCTTACAAATCAAAGGTCTCTTTTAGTGGCTGGATTGGAGTAGAGCGAAGCATGAGTTCAGGGGGTGACTGGGGTTGAGCGCTATGGTGAGTGCTTTGCGTCTGATGGCAGTGTCTAGACTCCAACAGTGGGTGTCTGCCTCTTACAAAAAACACATCAAACAAGGTAATTTCCAATTTAGTTTTTATTGTTTTCACCTGCATGTTCACTCCTCTCCAATATGTCCAGTGCTATATCTGTATTCTGTGGGAGCTGGCCAGGTAAATACTTTAGCCTGCGTGTATTACATCCCTGTACATGCAACAATTAATGGGGTCTGTGTGCATGTTACCATGAAAGAGGAAAAATAAAAAAGCCCCTTTAATTGTATTTTATTGATGGAAGTTTCTTTTTGTTTTTTAGTCTGTGTTACTCCATCTAATATCAATTTCTCCTCACAACTATGTGAAGTCTTTACTACTATTTACCAATACTTTATGACAACTAATATCAACTGGCAACAATTATAAATCACATCATGAAATAACATGTATTACTGACAAAAAAACTAAACATTTGTATACAGCGTAATCATTCAATATCATACCTCTGATGGAGCAATTGGCCGACCATGGAGGAATGGTGTTGCGTCTCTGGTAGAAAAGAATGTAGGCTCCTCTGGTGCATACTTCTTCTTCTGGCACCAGGTCTACGCTGCTGTCATCGTAGCTGTACCACTGCCCGTCCACTGAATTCCGACAGTAAGCTGGATTAGAAAATGACAAATATAAACAATGGACACCAGCACATATGTAACTTAATGGCAATTATGAGAAAGTGCTCACATCAAGTCATGCAACACTTCAGTTCCGCTGCATGTACAGTTGTGTTCAGAATAATAGTGTGATTAAAAAAGTGAATTATGCTCAAAATCCTTAGAATAGCTTTTAATTTCATAATATCAATGTATTGTGAACAATGCACATTCAATTCCAAATCAAAATATGACCAAAATTGATCAAGTTTGTGTATACATTTACAGAAAGTGAAGAAAAAGGAATATTAGGCTGTTCAAAAAAAATAGCAGTATAAGCATTTTTCTTTACAAACTCATACATTTACTGTATAAACTAAAAAATGTCTCAAGGGTTTGCTTTACTTTGAATCACTGAACTAATATTTAGCTGCATAACCATTATTTCTGAGTATTGCCTTCTCTGTGTTGCTTGGAGTCGACCAACTTCTGGCACCTGTGAACAGGTATTCCAGCCCAGGACAATTGAACTACATTCCACAATTCCTCTGCATTACTGGGTTTTGCCCCAGAAACAGCATTTTTGATGCCACCCCATAAGTGTTCTATGGGATTGAGGTCCAGGAATTGGACCTCAATCGCTTACTGGTCTGTTTTGGGTCATTGTCTTGTTGAAATAACCATTTCAAAGGCATAAGGCAACATGACCTCATCAAGTATTTTGATATATTGAAACTGATCCATGATCCCTGGTATATTATATATAGGCCCAACGCCACAGTGTGAGAAACATCCCCATAACATGATTTTTACCTTGTGGCTTGAATTCAGTGCATAGGGGGCGTCAGATAAACTGTCTGTGGCCCCTAGACCCAAAAAGAATAATTTTGCTTTAATCAGTCCACAGAATGTTGCGCCATTTCTCCTTTTGCCAGTCAATGTGTTCTTTGGCAAATTTCAACCTATTCAGTATGTTGTTGTTTTTTCAGCAATGGGACTTTGCGGGGGCAAAGCTTTGATAGCTTTGCTTCACATAGCCTTCTTCTGACCGTAACAGTACTCACAGGTAACTTTATGTCTTCTTTGATTTTCCCCGAACCTTTGCCTGGTTGGCTATTCTTTGATCCACTCGAATAATGGTTGACTGTTTTTTCCCCACATCGTTGAGGCTTTGGATGCCATTTCAAGGTATTTTTAATCATTTTTAGCAACCTATCATTTTCTTTATGTTTTCCCCTCTCCAATCAACTTTTTAATCAAAAGTCTGCTGTTCCTCAGAGCAATGTCTGGAACAACCCTTTTTGCTGAGTATTTCAGTGTGAAAAGCACTAAAACCAGCATGCACAACATTTGCTTCTTTCCTTCCTTAAATATGGGCCATAATTGACACCTGTTTCTACACAGAATCAATCACTTCACTAACCGAACACAACACCGCTATTATTTTGAATATGCCCCTTTCAATTACAGATTCAATTACACAGAATGAGCAGCATGACTGTTGGTCATGACATGCAGTCTGTTAGTTTTCTATGACTCTACAACACTTACTGGTAAATTATTTGCCATCTAGAAATATAACTTCTAACAAAAAATATGTTTTATGAGGTTAGTGATGTTGGACTGCAATTATTTTGAACACAACTGTATAATATATGAATAATTTATAGCTAAGAAATCCACCAATGTTGTCATGAAGATTGTTGAAGCACGCCTGTTCATTTACAATGTACAGCTACTAATTAAACACAATCTGCTTCACATAAAAAACATTGTGTCGTTATTATATTGCGTAAGGCTCACACTTCCATCTCCATGCCATAAAAGACCCTGAGAGAGGATGCAACTGCCAACCAGGCTGTCACAGAGACGACAGCTTCACTCCCCTCATCTCCTGCTGTCTCCTATTCTCCTACTAGTTGCAGTGCTGTGTCCGTACCAACCATTCCTTGCAATTACAGACCTTTGCCTAGCCAGTGTGTCAAGATTTCCATCCTGCCAGTCATCTGAACACATCACCTGCATACTGGCCAATGTGTTCTAAAAGCTGAAGGAATGTAATTGACTAAAAATAGAAATGACTCTGCCTCAGAATATGGCAGGGGTTTTATTTTTAAATCCGCCTCTTCATTCTGTTCAATTATGTTTTTATGATTGCAATTTTGTACAGCGGTTGATGTAAAACAATATAGAAAAGAATTTGAACATGCAAAGCGGCCACCTATCATAATAAACAAAGAGGTGACCTCATTAGTGCTCCAAACACCGGCAGTTTGGGACACTGTTCGGAATTACTGAAAAAATATCACACAGGGAGCAATTAGACTACTTGCATTAACTGCCAGTGTGGGAAGGACCAGAGTTCATTGGCCAGTGTTTCAAGGTCATTAGAGACCCATATTGTCAAAGAGGGGTATCCAATGGACACTTTTGAACTTTTCAGTCTTTTTTATTCAAAAAAATAAATAAAGAATTTGTTTTTGGAAGAATTTTCTCTCTCCTGCAACATTCTTTCTGCGTCCTGAGACTGAAAGCAGGCAGTGAGCCAAGGAAAGAAATAAGAGTGGTGCTACTTATCACGATGTTAACATTGAAGACACTGATTTAGTTGTTGATGCATATTCCAGGAGGACATAAAAAAAGTTTGTCAAATCCTCATCCACGGAAATTTAGAAATTTCTACATGAGCTCAAATGTTGGCTATCTTGGTGACTTTGTGTTTTTTGACACTCAAATACAGGGCTGTAACAACATAGTGTATGTTCTCTGTTGCAAGATGCTGTCATATTTGCTAATAAATCCTAATCATAACATAATCCTCTCCATGCCCCTAGTTTTCTTCCAAAATATGACAAAGTGTGTCAGGCTATTTAGCTCATAATTAAGTCTAAAAGAATCTGGGATACTGTTGGAAAAATATGGTCAGGATGTGCTAAAAAGCAGTTGATATGACTAAAACTAAAAATGCAGCAGCGCAGCAGACTGACGTGTTGTAAATCATTTACAGGATCAACAAATTAACAAATAATAGACAGGAACTAAAATCATCAAAAGCAACTTAGATTAGCTAAAAGTAGCTATAAAGTCCCATCTGAAAATTATTTGAGGTGTTAAAATGCTGGCCAGATCAACAGTCAAAAACTACAGCCAATGGAAAAAAACAGTAAACAACCGCTAATATTTGTAAAAGTGTTTCCACCAGATGTTAGTATTTTACTGATATTATGAAAATGTTATTATTATTAGTTATTGATATTAATATTTCAATTTATTTTCTGTCAACGAATCAACTAATACTGGAGGTTCATTGTTTAAGCATGTTTGTTCATTTGACAATGTTGCAAAGAAAGCCTTAGAACAAAGAATGACTACATTGTAAATGTATTTTATCACCCAATTCCATACCAGTATAATGTCCACCGTGCATTCCTCCATGGTGGTTGCACACAGCGTAGAGGTCATACAGATAGTCGTGGGGGAGGATCATGTCAGCAGGTTGGTGGTGTTGGCCTGAAGCCTTCTTCCAGGGCGGCGGCCAGGACCCTGAGTTCAGGTTCCTCATACTCTGACTTCTCTTTACCACATGGGGGGCCATGTCCAAACCAGTCAGGGGGAAACGCACCAGGGTTGACAGCTTGTTCCTCCGCTCGCCTACCTGTTTCAACATTTCATTTTATTACTAAATACAGTACACATTTGTACGGAGCCACAGCCATGGAGGGAAAAATAAAAAACAAACAAAAAAAACATGTACTGGGGACAAACTCTTTTGCATGATCTTGACTTTGTTTTGCAAGTTTTAAGTTTTTCAAGTTTTATTTGCGAGTACTTGACTTTCAAACTCAAGGTCTTGAGTCCCCAGTAGGCTACATTTATTTATTCATTTATTTATTTTTTCCACCATGAAACTCAAGATCTTGAGTTTAGTCTTTGTCCCCAGTACATTTTTTTTTTCTCCTTTATTTTTCTTCTTTTTTTCTCTATGTCACCTCCGGGGCTCTGTACCGTCCATATGAGCAGAGGAGTGGATTTAAAAAGAATTCAACACCAAAAGCAATCAAAATATTGGTGCAACAAACAAAAGAAATAAAACTTGCTTGATATATAACACTAATACAAATTACAGTTTAGAAGTGATATCACATCAAAGAAAAAAGAAGAAGGAAGAAAACTAGCTGCACAGGTGTCTAAAGGTTGAAACGTTCAATCATATTCATAGCCACTGTCACAACAGGATCTTTGTATTATTGAAAGATTCAACAATCTGATTGAAACCACTTAAAAGTGCAGCAGAAGTTGTCCTGTGCAATGTAATTAATTATAGATTTCCCCTTCTAATTATTCTTTAATATTAAAGCCCTGTATCATGATGGAAGGTTTTGCATACCCCGACCTCAGAAGCTGCAAAGGATCCCAAGACAAAAAAAACAAAAACAGACCAACTGCCTCTATTGCTGCCACAAGAAAGTTTCTAAACACTATGAGGGTAAAAAATAACGAAACACAAGCACGGAACAGCAAGGGGTGGATCTGAAAGACAACCCGAGGAAAATATGCACAGCACCATGTTAGATCACTGTCAATCACAATCAAGGTAGCCTTCTTTTTACACCACTGGCCAATATAAAGAATGCAGGTTTAGGGCACTGTCGCATTGGCTTCACTTTTAAGGCTCTGAGGTTGCCACTTGCTTTTACTTAATGACTACTGAGAAATATCGGTATAAATGCAAAATAGGAAATTATTTTAAAGTGAATGATATGAAGAAAGTCAGGGAAGGAATGAGGTTAATGAGTGGATATGCAGGGGAAGTGAAGGTGAATAGTTTCCATTTAAATGGCACAAGGGAATATGCTAATAACCTAAATCATTTTTATAATAGATTCGACAAAATAGACTTTTCTGATGAAAGACAGACTTAAGGAAATGATTGGGAGCACAGAGGATGATGACTATACCCTACAAACAAACAATCAGGAGGTACAGTATATGGTATGTTTATGAGGCTGAAAGCTACCAAAGCAGCAGGTCCAGATGGACTGTCTCCAAAAGTATTAATAAGCTGTACTTTTCAGTTGCAAAACTTTTTTCAAGTATTTTTAATCATTGTTTCTCTCATAAGTGTTACCTGATATATGGAAACAATCTTGCATTATACCAATACCTTGTTAAGTGCCCAACGGCTTCTTGTCTCCACCCTTTCCCTCTTATTCTCTTGTTACCCGCGTTACCACGGAGACTACACACCGCACTCTCGCTTTTTGGGACCCGCCCTATTTTGCATCTGATTGGCTAGAACTTGTTTCATTGGTAGGTGTAAGTTCATATTAGACATATTTTGATTTACAGTATGTTTAAAAAAAATCTAGTTATAATTATATTTATTTATTTGGTCTAAAGAGGCACTTAAGCCAAACAGGACAAAAGGCAGCTACTACATCTAGATGTCCCTGATGTCAGCCATGTGTGGGGATACTAATGAGCTCCCTGTGAATGCTAATATTGTTTGTTGGATTTGTTCCAGAGAATGATAGGGGGGCCTAAATATGATGTTGCAGGCATTGTTGGTGCTTATAAATCACAGAGTATTTTGAAGTTAAGACATTTAAGTTAAGACATATCAAAACATGTCTACTTATAGTGTGGCATAGTTATACATTGAGCCGAGCAGTGAGGATAAAATCCTGAGCCATGCCGTTTGGGAAGGAGGCAGCATAAAGAGAAGCATTTTTGTGTGTGTCTTGGGTGTGAGGCAGCAGTGGCTGATGTGCTACAGGTAATTAATGTTATGGAAAAACTCAGGAGCAGCACAGTTCATATTCACATATGTGAAGAAGGTTCGGGGTATTTTGATACCTTACACAGAAGCATTTAATAAAATCTTGATTGGGGAGAATTTAGGATTCAACAGCAAAAAGTAGTGCAGTCCCAACTTCTGAAATTCCTCTTCTCCTGTACAGTAGGTGTATTTAAACTCACGCTGGAGGTGTTACATTTAGCTGAACCTTCAATGTACATAAAGATATGGCGGGCGGCGTTAACACAAACGCTTACCTAAATCATGAACCCAAACACTACAGCACAGACTGAAAACAATGTCAGCCTGACCCTACTGCAGCCTAAACGTAGGTGTGTGTGTGTGTATGAATGTGAGTATGTGTTATGTGTTAACTTCCTACCCTGAACATGGCGGGATAGGAGCGCTTGAGGCAGCACTGTTTTATAATACAGTGGTTATGTCTCCCGTCATCTATGGAGACATAGAATTGAACTATCACTCTGCCTGAGACAGATTAGTCCCTCCTGCTGTTATGTTTGGCACTGACCTGAATGAGACCTGGGGTACCACTGTCTCAAATACACAACATGAGTTTGTAAACTGGGAATTCCACCACAATTACTGAATAGTACTTGTGTTTCTTTATCTTCCTGCTGTGTGGTAAGACATCTCTTTCTCCAAAGACGAACACCAGCAGACTGTTTGTCATTCATTTCAGTTGTAAACAGCAGTGTTCAATGCGATCCCGCGCCTCTAGACAGAAACAAACGTGTTACCGGTCAGATAGAGGATATGTAGGATTGATTCCTTTCTTATTTCTCCAGCTGAGGTCCCTGAGGTTGTTATCAAAAAACATTTCCAAGGTGATGCTGGATGTTGAAGGGCTGTTGTGACTGACACACATCTTATTCACAGGATATGTCTCAATCACTGGGATATGACTCTTTGTTTCTAAATATGCTGAAAAGATGTCTGGCTGTAGAAATTCACATTCAGGATGAGCAATTTTATGGATTTTGTTTTGTGGTTGCAATTTCCATCCAACTGGTCAACAGTATGCTCTGCAATACCTGCAGTATGTCTATTCATTATTTTCCTGACTGCAATGCATTCTTGCTCAGCATTTATCTCACTCCTCGCTTATATCCTCTTAAACTGTCACAGCCTGAATCCTTATTCTCTGCAGAATATTTGATGCAAGATGTCTTTAATTAAGTTAGCGACTGAACTGATTCAGTTCAGATCATTTTGGAACTTTCACTCCTCACAGAAGGCCATAATAACGCTTGCTCTCTCTCCTAAGATGATCGACCAATCAGTGACAAGAGTCATCGTTTTGATCTCCTGCCAATCAATTGTGGTCAGACAGGAGAAGGGGACAGAACGCAGCAACTAATCACATCCAACTTTACATGTAACGTCAAATACAACTTCATAGTTAACTTCATGATCAAGTTGTAAACAAATCTTTCTGGATCTCAAAGTCAGACATCTTTGGTTCAAGTTCTTACCGGACATCCTACAGCGGGCCAGTATTTCAGTAGAAAGTTTTCAGTAGTTTTACACATTCAGAAAGCAGGGACATCATTCTAATAATCTTAAAGTTTCAACTTTCTTAAAGGTCCCATTGCATGAAAGTTTTACTTTATGAGGTTGTTTAACATTAAAAAACGTCCCCCCCAGCCAACCTATGGTCCCCCAGTGGCTAGATATGGTGATATGCCTTTGAGAAAATGGAAGCTTAGATGGGCCAATCTGGAATCTTGCTCCTTATGAGTTCATAAGACGCAAGGTTACCTCCTCTTTCTCTGCTTTGCCAGCCCATGAGAAAGAGAGAGACATTATGGCTTTCAAACAAGGAAAGTGGCAGTTAGTGGCAATAGCTACAGACACAGAAATGGCACGTCCTAAGGAAAGGTCATTGTGGGACTGGCTTTAGTGGCTGTAATTCTGCACCAAGGCTGAATTTCGGGAAAGAGACTTCAGATACAGTATTAGGGGAGCACTAAGGTCTATATAAAAGCATCCAAAAAGCACCATGTTATGGGACCTTTAAAGCTGCAATCATTGACTTTTTTGTGGAGGGGACACTTAGGGGCAGCAGAACAAGCTTTATACACAATATAAACTTAATTTTTATGTGTAAACTTGTTATGGGAATTGTATTAACAATTGCGTTTTCACATACTCTACAGCAAAATGGGAAATACATCAGCATTCAACACTCTTCTTGTCTGCACCAACACCTAGGAAAATATCTGGCTCAATATTCTATGTTCACCAACTAGTCACTAAATGTACCTCTCTGGTTCTGATAAGGTACAATGGGTTTATCAGAGCTTTTATTTTGCTAAAGCTATCTGTCCCAAAACATTAAGCATGCATAAATGCTCAGTAGAGCTGAGAGGAACTAGGTGATAAGTCTGTGACTTTCTCATTACACATCCACCAGTCATTGCAAGTTTTGACTACAATACCTGTCTTCCCCAGAGACTTTAAGGATCCCATACCTGTCGGAAGCGCTTGAGATGGAGGATCAGTATGTCAGGGAGAGTCCACAGGCTCATCTTCACCATGCCCTGCTGAAGCTGCTTACAGTGTGGGCACTTCCAGGCATCATCTGGGGCAAGCTGGAATTAGTCAATGAACCAATTAATGACATGGTTACCCATTCAAAACAAGTTGAAAGTCAAATTGTACCATGTTCATACATACAGTGTGTGTGGTCATTTTATCACTTAGGGTGGCAGTAGCTCACTATGTAAGGAGTTGGGTTGGGAACCCAAGTGTTGCTAGTTTAACTAATACGGACCAAAGTATGGTGGTGGACTGGTGACTGGAGAGGTTCCAGTTCACCTCCTGGGCACTGCCAAGACGCTCTTGAGCAAGGCACCAAACCCCCAATTGCTCGGGGCGTCCGTCTATCAACATCTGCAGCCTCTTCTCTCTGACATCTTTCCATTAGTGCATGTATAGATACTGTGTGTAATGTGTGTTCTAACAACAGAGTGAAAACATTGTAATTTCCCTTGAGGGATTAATAGTATAAATTACTATTATTATGTAATGTCACATGTTTACTTCAGATAAGCTGTCCTTATATGGAAGCAGGTGTTAATGACATGAGATCAGGAAATGAAAATGTCCTTGTCTCATGTTAATGCGTCATTTAACAAAACATAATTTGTGCAGGAGAAGAACCTGTTGTAGCTTTACAATCCTGTCTGTCAGCATCAAATTGCTGCTTTGGTGTGATGCAAGTTTCCAAGGGCAGAGGAGTTGCTTCCTGCAACACCACTACAATACTCACTGAAATAAATACTTCTTATATGTTTCTGATGAGAGAAAGATTTGTCAAATACAGATGTGGTTGCTAAGCCACTACACATAAAAATAATTCCCTTGATTTTCCATTTGTTTCCTTATTATTCCCTATTCCTCCCACGTAAAGAAGATATGTAAGGAAAGAAATCTAGGAATTTAGGCTTTTATAAAAACAGATGGTCTTTGCAATCAAGTGTCATCTAGTTAGTGACAACAGTTACTGATGAATGTCTGCACAGCTGGATCACATTTTGTTCAAAGTCGTCCGCAGAATCTAGTTGTCTTAGAGTTCTCTATTGTACAGATAATGTGATGCACTGATTCACGGTTAGTGCTGTTGTACCGATGTCCGGAATTATAACGAAATACAAAAGTAAATGTCAGCCTCTGCATGATGCCTCTTCAAATGAACTTTGCAAGCATTCACACACGCACAACAAACAGATCAGTCAACTGAAAATACCAATGGCTTTTGTCTGCAGAGCTCTATGGCACAGGTTTGCAACAAAAGTGTGGCTCGTTTATAATAATAAAAAAAGGAAAAAATATAAAAACAACATGCACACAATGTAAGCTATTTTTACCCCGCAGGAAGCTTTGACCTTCCGATATTTGAATCTGCATTTGTAGAAGTTTTGCTTGGACTTGAACTGCCTGGTTGCCAACCTTGACCTGTTTATCTGTAACAGCTGAATGTATTACGTCAAACTGAAATGCAACCTTTATTTTAACTGGAGTAGATACAGTGAGCACAGATGCTTTTATCCAGAAAACCACAAATTCCACAGACACAGTTAAGAGACATTCAGAGAAATGGTTTGAAGATGTTTTTTTTTGTTTTTTTTGCACAACACCATTTATAGGAAACCAACCTTCCGTAACACTATACTTCATGCAAAGAGCTGTCATCCAAAGCATCTTAAAGAAAATATCCCTTTCGGTCAACATCAAAGACTGAGGAGAATTTGCGATAAAATTTTGTTTTTGATCATAAAGCTGAATAAATGGAAAGCCAATTTATCCAAAGAGGGTATGAGAAGACAGTGGTTCAAAAGGCTAAAGATAAAGTGAGGGGATTACAATGACATACCCTCCTACAAAAGCAGATATCCAGATAGGATAAGGAGAGAGAAAAATTAAGTACAGAGGCCAATCACATAAAACATATCATCAGGAAAAATTGAAACAGGCTGCAATGTGATCTCTCAACACAACACATCTTCTCAGAACCTCCTATTTTTAGTTTTAAATCCTGAGTGATGAGCTTGTACATAGCTACCTATCTGCAGACCTGGTAGTTCTCAGTGTGGTCATTGTAATCACTGCTCTAATGTGTCACAATGCAAAAGCTTTTAGGATATCCATGGAGACAAAAACTATAAAATGAGACACTTCATCAATTGTAAGACAACATATGTCATTTAAAAATTGGAACGCCCTTAGTGCAATGTGTTTTATATCAGTAGAACTAAATGCAGACAACAAGACATACTGTCAGAACAAAAATATGCTACGAAGACACAAAATGAGGACTATCCGATCCTATGGCTATACATTTAAAGCTTTTTGATATTAATGAATGTTACATTCAAGCCATAGCCAAATGAGTTGCTACAAAGGTAATTAAGATTATCAGCTCCACAAAACTCTCTCTGTATTTCTCAGTATTGCTATGTTCAGAAGATTGTGTCGTCCAGCGACTTTCGCGTGCAGCAACTCGGGTGAAGATATTTACCACTTCTGAAGAGTCCCTCATGTTTTTTTAATCCTCTGTGTCCTCTTTGGCTACTAGTGACTGTGTGGAGGAGGGGCGGGGACTGTGCGTAACAGTGTTGTTGTCGTTACTTCCTCATGGGGGCAACAGAAACTATGCACAATAGCTTTAAAAAAATAAAAATAAAAATAACAGCAACCCATCTATCCTGAAAGCTGTAGGCATAGACCATATCCCAGGAACAATACGTGGCGGTCATGGGACCAAACAGCTCAATCAGGAACTTGTTTTGGTGAAACATGTGTAGGTTCAAAAGTTGTTTTAGTCATGCAACAGAAAACTGAGGAGCAGATAAAAAAAGGTTCAGACACTACTGATTACATGTTAGGTGATGAATTCATTATAATCATTTGTCTTCCAGTGGAAATGTCTTGTGATGATATAACCACTGTAGTGATCTTAGTAATTCATTTGGTGTCATCATAACTCTTAAAAATATTGGCATCTATAAAAAATATGGAAGTCGTAATAAACCATAATTATACCTCAAGATAACACCGTTCATGCCTGCTTCGGTGTGTTGACCGCGCACTCTATTTCAGACTTTTGTTGTACCTGTACATTCTCTTACTGTGTGTATTTTTGACTGCTGTGCACCACAACACCAAGGCAAATTCCTAGTTATGTAAAAAAAACATACTAGGCTATAAAACAGCAACTCACCCACTCTCAACTTTTGAAATTCTGCAGTCTTACATACTTTGCAGCTTAGGAGTGATTGCTGTCCACCTGAAACCATTTTTTTCTAGGCCCCATTCACTCTGGCTTGAAAGAAGAATTCACTGCTGGTGTAAGTGTGAGGGAGATAAATTTGAGGTAAATTTCAATTTAGAATTTAGTCTGGTTTTTGGACAGGAGAGGACTCCAAGATAGAAAGAGGATAGGTGGCAGGGGAGAATAACAATGTATGTTGTTTACTTGATAGTTGTGTTGTATTTATTCTTACCTGTTCTTCTTTGGTATACAGCTGAAAGCACTCGTCCAAGGTACAGCTATGCTGCTGCAGATGCTGCTGCTGCTGGCTCCTCACACTCTCTGCATCCTTGACCACCTCTTCTTGGATGCTGCCAAATAGACTGGAACACACATACACAGAGACAGACAGAGACAGAGACACAGAGAGAGAGAGAGAGAGAGAGAGAGAGAGAGAGAGAGAGAGAGGGACCGAGAGAGAGAGAAGAGAGCCGAGAGAGAGGAGAGAGAGAGAGAGAGCGAGAGAGAGATGGACAGACCACACACCACACAACACAACACACACACACACAACACACACACAACACACACGGCATATTGCTTCAATCAGCTGCAGCTTTTTTTTTTTTTGCAGTGTTTGGACCAGTGTGAGTCTGTATGTTTGTGCCATTTACAGACACGGATTGAATCATTGTGTGTTCTGGGAAATGTGCAAAAGATAAATTGATGACATGATGTCATGATGATGACATCCACAACAGTGTGGTGTGGTTGCGTGCGTGCGTGTGGTGCGCGTGTGTGTGTGTGTGTGTGTGTGTGTGTGTGTGTGTTCCGCTCATAACATGTTCTTCTTCATTAAACAGTGCATACTCCACATAGAGGTCCATAGAGGTTAAATTATTGTGTACAATGCTTACCATTCTTTAGTCTTGTTCTCCCACTCGATGACAAGCTTCAGGTGAGGAGGTCCCCCAGGGCCGCAGAACTTCAGAGCTCTATAATAAAGTAGACAACTTTAAATACAGCTATATATCTTATGATCATAGTTGAGTCAGTTAAGTCAGTTAGTAAAAGGTATTGTACATATTAGTTGACAAAGGGAAGAAAACTGTTACACTGGTTGTATGTTTTAACAAAAAACAACAAACTAACTTTATTCTCAATAGTCACATACATATGGTACAATGTAGTGACATTTTATTTCTGCATTCTTTACAGCGGGAATACACAGAGCGGACATACTGCACAGACCTGGCTTCACATCATGCATGAATATGCAAAGTCTGATGTTGAGTCATTATGTAGCGGAAGAAGTCATGTTTGTAATGCAGAGCTTTCCTTGACTGCTTTGATCTCAGGAGGAAAGATAAATACAGCATTGGTATTCAAGCGCCAAACAGCGCTGACAGAGGGCCAAGGTAGATTTAATAATCACCAAATTCTCGGGGCACGAGTTATTTACTTGTTAGGGGAACATGACGGATCAATGATGGCAAATGTATCTTGTCAAAATTTAATTCCTTTTGAATTTGCAAAACATCTGTACTCTAAATGGAGACAGTCTGGAGATTTCCAGCATGGCTGTTAATTGACTGACTCTCACTGAGAGTAGGTTCACTTCATCTTGAAAGTAGAACCCATGTTTCATGTTGTTGTCTTGGTATTGTTCACTGTGAACATGTTTATTTCATAAATGTGTATGTTCTGAGCGTTACCAAAGCATTTCTAATAAGGAAAGAAATTCCACTCTCTAGATACTTCCGGCTTCTGAACTGGTGGCAGTTCCACCAGAGTTCCACTTGGGGCGCTCACAGGCCAGTGCAGAATGAAGGGGACTCTATGGAGCTATACCCCTCAAAATCCACTTTTCTCAGGATATAATTTTCTGTCTATTAATTTGAATGTTGCATTCAAAAGTGACTGCTAAGACAATACCCCTGCTGGATGTTAAACATTTTTAAAGTGGCTTTTTTGTTCTAAAAAGCGTTTTAAAATGTCAATGAAGTCATACACATCATACAGCAGGAGATTCGGCTTGACGACAAGCTCTGAGTCACTTCTTTTTTTCTCTCAAGGCATCGACAACACAGCGGACACAGGTTAGGCTCTGCCTGTCAATACAAGTGCTAGAAAGAGGTTTGCTAATGTTTTAAAGACCAAGACGCCAAAATATTCACTCAGACATTCTGGCTCTGTTTCGGATGCCATTGAGCAAGATCTCCGGTCGTAATCAGTCCTTCACTGACCAATCAGCATTCATTAGCAGAATACTAGGGTGTTATGGGAAACGACTCAACCTGTCACAAATCGAAAGGACATAAGTACTCGGTCATTCAACTTTCAACCTATAATCCATGTTAAACTTGCAATAACTGCAATCAAATCTGAGATTTCTCAACAACAATCAGGCGAAAGAGACAAATTTAGCCATCTAGCTCCAAAGACTCCCATTTATTTTGCACTGGACCGTGATCACCCCCAGTGGAACTACAACCAAATTTGGTACAATGGGGCTTAATAGGGACTGAAAAGGTTTTCTGTAGACAGGCTTTGGCATTACCACTAAGTTTCAGGCTTACATAACATGTCAACACATCCTAAAGGGGTTCAAAAAACTCAATAATACTAATTTCCACCTATATGCTCCTCTCTCTCCACTTGTAAATGCACTTAAATTTTGCTAGGGCATTGCAAAAATAATTGTCTCTGGATGAATGAAAAACTCTATCTTAACACAATATGCAGGACACACAAAGCACCACATTGCACACAAGATCAATTAACTCATTTAAAAACTCTGTTTCTCCTACTTAAGGATTTATGGAGTTGACATGGGGCTACTCGGCTTTGTGTATCTGTGGTGTGTTGTTGTGCAAGTTTATTCATTTAGAATAAACCCCTTGAGACAAACTATCTCGTTTTCTTCAAGGGAGGGAGGCCGGAGTGTGCTACTGAAATAATTGTAGATGTTTTCAGTGTTTCATTTGAACCAATAACAAATAAAAAAATGATTTAATTGTCAATTAATTCTCTTACCTTACAATGTCTTTAAATTATGAATTATTATTTATTTAAATTGCAAAATTCTTACTTTTTCCGATTCCAGTTACTAATGTGACTGCCTATCATGCTCTATTTCACAATTTAATTTTCCTAATTTAACCTTTCCATTTGATTGCTTTAATTGAAAGACAGCTCTCTGTGTGAGCACCGTGCCACTTTAAAATAAAATGAACACAGAACAGCAGCAAAGCTTTGATAAACCAGATTGCTCTCAACACATAACAGCTGGCCAATTAAACACTGTGGAATTACACACATATTCCAGTGGCAAACTCCAGACTTCGCAGTAACATGCAGACAAAAAAACGTGCTTTCAGTAACAAGGTGATTACACAGTAAGCTGACCAGGGAACTAATTTTGAAAATGTAATTCTATGATGGTATATATATATATAATTCTAAATATAT
>NC_045734.1:17602674-17604270 GCF_008692095.1 Etheostoma spectabile
ATATATAAAAAAATCTAAACCATCAGCATGGCTATTGAAAAATTAAGATACATGGGACAATATCTTCTTGTGATTGGACGAACTAAACCCTTAACTCGCTTGAAAATCAATATGTGGAACTCCTTCCTTACTGTAGAGAACTCAAAAAGGATCATGACTGGAATCACTTTAAACTCAAGTTGAAACAGTTTTTAAATACAAATTAGTAATGTAGTCATGAATAACCTGCTGCTTGAGTTTTATGGTAACTTTATTCATTGTTAGTTTAGATCTTTATCCTATCTGCATTGTGTAAAGGGAGACAAATCACATTTACAATTTGAATGTGATATAAGCAATCTGCAACACAATACAACACACACAGACAAATACAGACACACACATAGACACTCTCAAATGACTAACCGTATCTGGAGAACTAGCTCATTTCCTTAGCTGCCTTGTAGAAGGACTGACCTTTACTGCAGCTCAGTAGAACAACAGTTGAGATTCATAATAAACTCCTCAGCGGAATGCTCTTTATCACACAGGAAAAAAGGTCTTATCTTATAAAGGAAATCATTATAGCTGCTCAGTCCGTTGTAATCCTTTTACTGTTCATCTATTATAAAAGGAACTGTAGCTTCTGGCATAATGCACAAGAAAACCTGTCTGCCATAGGTTCTCAACAACACTTCATAGGCTATGATTATTTGTTTGTGTGAATACCACAATATGTGACTGTGCTTTTCACGAGCAGTAATTCATCAATGTGGCAGGGCCCTTAAATCGATTTTTAGGATTATTTTTACGTAATTATTGCCTTTTTACCTGCACCAAAGAGGTTATGTTATCGCAACCGATATTTATAAAACTTGGTGAAAGGGTAAACATGGTCCAAGAAGAACCCATTTCAGTTTGGAGCCAATCCGATCACAGGGCGATACACAATTTTTTTTCACTTTTGTTTTCCAAATTTCAAGGACACATGGAACATATTAGTGTTTCAGCAGTGTATGTATTTTATAGGATGTGCATGCTATTGTGCGTGTGGACTGACTGTAGATCTATGTTGCCATAAATGTGTTATCGTCCACACACAAAAACAAGAGTATGTGTTTGGTATGCATAGTTTGGTTTATTTTTCTTTGGGTGAGTGTATATGAGTGTGTGTGTGCTTGTCTTACCTGTCAACCGCAGGGTGGTACAGTGGTCTGCTATCCTTTGGGGACAGGTAGCTGTAGGCTGCCGATCCTCCCACTACTCTGATTTTGAACAGCACCCCAGCATTCTGCAGGGAGAGTAATACAGATTAGTACAGCTGTGACCATAAAGAGCTCCCTCTTGTAACCGTAAAGGCTTGTTACCTTGTAACCTCAAATGTAAATTTATTGTTAAGAGGATAAACCCTCAAGATTAAGCATCTCCTTTTTGAGGGGGTCCTCGAGCCATAAGACAAAGACAATACAGCACATGTACATTCACACTAGCTAAAGCTCTCTCTCATCCAACCTCACCCACGCCACCTCCCCCACCAACTTCTTATTGGAAACAAATCCATGTAAGAAACATATTGCAGTATTAAGGGGCATGACAAAGTTTACACACACACACACA
>NC_045734.1:17604280-17604743 GCF_008692095.1 Etheostoma spectabile
TATATATATATATATATATATAATATACAGTGAGGGGGAAAAAAGTGTTTGATCCCCTGCAGATTTTGTACATTTGCCCACTGACAAAGAAATGATCAGTCTATAATTTAAATGGTATATTTATTTCAACAGTGAGAGACAGAATAAAAAAAAATCCAGAAAAATGCATGTCAAAAATGTTATGAATTGATTTGCATTTTAATGAGGGAAATATGTATTTGACTCCTCTGCAAAACATGATTTAGTACTTGGTGGCAAAACTTTGCAAATGTTCTCCAAGTCATTAAGGTTTCAAGGCTGACGTTTGGCAACTTGAACCTTCAGCTCCCTCCAAAGATTTTCTATGGGATTAAGGTCTGGAGACCAGCTAGGCCACTCCAGGACCTTAAGTACTTCTTCTTGAGCCACTCCTTTGTTGCCTTGGACATGTGTTTTGGGTCATTGTCATGCTGGAATACCCATC
>NC_045734.1:17604753-17607107 GCF_008692095.1 Etheostoma spectabile
TTTCAATGCCCTGACTGAGGGAAGGAGGTTCTCACCGAAGATTGGTAAGTACATGGCCCCGTCCATCATCCCTTTGATGCGGTGAAGTTGTCCTGTCCCCTTAGCAGAAAAGCACCCCCAAAGCATAATGCTTCCACCTCCATGTTTGACAGTGGGGATGGTGTTCTTGGGTTCATGGGTAGCATTCCTCCTCCAAACACGGCGAGTTGAGTGGATGCCAAAGAGCTCCATTTTTGGTCTAATCTGACACTTTCACCCAGTTTTCCTCTGAATCATTCAGATGTTCATTAGTAAACTTCAGACGGGCATGTATATGTGCTTTCTTGTGCAGAGGGACCTTGTGGGCGCTGTTGGGACTGTCCCACACAGAAACTTAAGTGAACATAACTACCTCTTCTGAAGAGTCCATCATGTTTTTCAAATCCTAAATGTTCTCCTTGGCTACTAGCAACTGCATCGAGGAGGGGTGTGGGGGCGTGTACACGATTAAGAAAGGCGTGTATCATGTGGACGCGCCGACAGTGTTGTTGTGATTACTTCGAATTCCTCATGGGGAGACAGAAACTACGCACTGTAGCTTTAAGATTTGTTGATGAATAAAAAGAAAATGTTGTAATAGAGCAGATGCATTTACTGTACAAATGGATTATAGCTCCTCAAAAGGGCTGAGCTATTAGGGAGCAGAGAATCAGGTTCCTAATGTGTCCATTCTGAGAGCGCAGACGCTGGATAATACAAACTGCAGCCAAGCGTAAAAAAAAAAATTGGTTAAAACGAAATTGTAAAGACCTAGACTCTCTTTTCAATTTTAAGAGCCTGAGCGAGCATACAACCAGATGGTCTTATCAGTCTAAGGGACTATAATTAAAAAACTAAAAAACAAAACACCTTATGCTATTCAGTTGTGGAAGAAGTACTCAGATCCTTTACTTTAGTATATATACATACTCTATTACAAGTCCCATGTTCAAAATGATACTTAAGTTAAAGAATAGAATTATTGTTAGCAGTATTGTAGGCCACTTTTTGAAGGTCTCGGTGTCATCACATTTTTACTCAGTTTTGTCTTGGTCTCGGATGAAGAGGACTCTGGATTTCATTTCAAGACCACAACTGCAGGAATATCCCTAAATTGCCTGTATATCTATGTGTTAACATCATTACTGTGACTGGATGTAAAACTTCCTGCTTCAAATGCAACCAATAATTTAACTCATTTCTAGTTTGAAATGTTTTACGGTTTACCACTGTTCCCCGTCCCCTTAACACGCACGTCCTTGGCTGTCTGGGAGATGTCAGCCAAATCCTAGGTTAATCTGCAAACATCTTAAAGAAAACACACAGCAGTGTGTATATTTTGCAATGTAATGCTGACTGAGACATGTGGCACAACTTACAATTTTTTAAAATCTGCAGTAAGGAAGTAAGTAAGGAAGCATAAAGAAAGGAAGTGATGATAGTGTAGCTAGCCAGCAAAAGTATTGTGTGTATTAGCTATATGTATACGCTAGTTGTGTATATATTTCAGTTGTCTGGTCTTGTCTCTGTCTTGATACACTCTGGTCTTGGTAATGACTTGGTCTCAAATACTGTACATCTCCAATATTTACCCGGGATTTGTTACGTCTCTGGTCACACAACTGTTAGAAACATGCCATTTTTAAGTCAAGTAGAATTTATTTCCGTAGATCCTGTCGTTTGTTTGCTGCTTTCATGGCTGTACCAACGTTAAAGCAGTAGCCCGCTTGTTTTAGGTTTTTGGGAGACTTTGGGAGACGTAACCCTGCCCCCAACAGCTGATAGCACACCCTGCTCTATCAAAGCAGAGCCCTAGTCACATATTTCAGAATCAGAATCAGCTTAATTGCCAGGTATAAGGACACAAATGAGGAATTGTGATTTAGATTGCATTGCTCACAATGCGCTTACTCACACAAAAAAGACAATATATTCACACTATAAACAGAAACAATATAGACAGGTTGAGGCAATAGTGCAATGAAGAGTGCAAAATATGCAGGAGTAAATTATAATTATGATTATTAGTTATTATTTTAATTGTAATGGAGCATAGTGAAAAGGGTGCTGGAATAAAAAGTAATATGTTATTATATAAGTATTATATTACAATCTGAACAGTATGAACAGCTCTGAAATAGAGAATGAGAATGATGAATAAATAATAAGTGGAACCAGTACACAGACTGACTAAAGCCAGTGTTGCTGGGTTATTGCACAGGATTTGAACCTGGCACTGTGAGTAAGAAGCCAACTATTCATCAGAGTGTTGGCTTGTGGAAAAAAGCTTTTCCTGAGTCTTTTGGTTTTGGCGTACAGTGCTCTGTAGCGCCTAC
>NC_045734.1:17607117-17607279 GCF_008692095.1 Etheostoma spectabile
AAGCTGGAACAGGTTGTGTCCGGGGTGAGATGGGTTTGCAGTGATGTTTCCTGATAGTTTTCTGACTCTGGAAGTGTATAAGTCATGAATGGAGGGCACCGATGTTCTTATCTGCAGTCCTAACTGTCCGTAGTCTGCTCCTGTCCTTTTTGGTGGCAGATC
>NC_045734.1:17607289-17608060 GCF_008692095.1 Etheostoma spectabile
AGTGATGGACGTGCAGAGGACAGACTGGATAATTTTATAATTTTAATCTGTTTATTAATCCCCAATCGGGAAATTACAATTTACACTCTGTGTCCACACTTGTTAGTAGTCACACACAGTCCTGAACTACACACACACACACATGTTCAGGATCTATACATGCACTAATGGAGAGATGTCAGAGTGAGTGGGCTGCCAGCCGAACCAGCGCCCTGAGCGGGTGGGGGGGTACGGTGCATTGCTCAACAGCACCTGGCAGTGCCCAGGAGGTGAAGTGGCATCTCTCCAGCCACCAATCCACACTCCATAGTTTTTGGTCAATACGGGGACTTGAACCAGTGACCCTCCGGTTCCCAACCCAACTCCCTATGGACTGAGCTACTGCCACAGAAGTGGATCAGCAGCTCCTTAGGCAGGTTGAGCTTCCTGGGCTGGCACAGGAAGTACAGGCTCTGCTGGGCCTTTTTGATGATCGTGTCAGTGTGTGGCTCCCACTTTAGGTCCTGGGATTTAGTGGAGCTATAGCAACCTCCAGCTGATCAACCTCCCATCTGTAGGCCAACTCATCATCATCCCGGATGAGGCCAATGGCCGTTGTGTCATCAGCAAACTTCAGGAGTTTAACAGATGGGTCCCCTGAGGTGCAGTCTTTGGTGTAGAGGGAGAAGAGCAGTGGGGAGAGCACAAACCCCTGGGGGGCGCCAGTGCTAATAGTCTGTGTGTTGTATGTGATGTTCCTCGCCTCACCTGCTGACTCCTGTCAGTCAGGAA
>NC_045734.1:17608070-17609287 GCF_008692095.1 Etheostoma spectabile
CCACTGACAGGTGGAGGTTGGCACAGTGAGCTGGGTGAGTTTGGTGCTGAGGATGTCTGGGATGATGGTGTTGAACGCCGAGCTGAAGTCCATGAACAGGATATATGCATATGCCCTTAGAGAGTCGAGGTGTTGCAGGACGTAATACATTCCCAAGTTGACTGAATCATCCACAGACCTGTTAGCCCTGCAGGCAAACTGCGGGGGGTCCAGCAAGGAGACTGTGATGTCCATCAGGTGGGCCAACACCAGTCTTTCTACTTCTTGCCATGCTTACTGATAACAATATCAAACCTGCCCGCAATGAGTTTCAGATTTCCTTTAGTGCAGGCTTCCAACTTGCCCCACGTTGGGCAACTAACAAAATCCTCTATATCAAACGCCATCTTAGGAAAACCAGGTGGTAGTAAAAATAATACAGCAACTCCCTACAACAATAACAGCACTTACAACACCACCCCTCCGGAAAGCAACCCTACACAACGCCACAAACCAAGTATCAACCAAATCAAAACCACACCAGACTGTTTGACAAGCCCCCAGATAGTTAAATTGGAATAGAATATTATATTTCTCTCTTTTTATCACTACTAAGCACATGCAAGAGGATTTTAAAGTTGCACTTCATCAATGTGAAGCCAATCTTAGATACTTTGCAAAGCCATACAACTGGATAGATTAGTAGTAATGCAATCTATTATAAGAGCATATGTTCTTTTATTTAAAATAACTAAAATTGTAACTAAGTGCCAGATAAATGTAGTGGAGTAAAAAGTACAATATTTCCCTCTGAGATGTAGAAGTGAGATTTTGAAGTGGGCTGGCTGCTAGTTAGCTAACGCTAGCTTATGCACTTAACTATGGCGGTGACGATGGTGTAATAATTCAAATGGACTCCCAAGACAAGACGGTGCTCACACGACTGGCCAATAGGAACATGGCCATGACACTATTTTCACATAGAGAGAAAAGTCCTGAGACGAGAGCAAAAAATTGCATCAAGAGCAAAGACTTAGGTTTTGAGAGCGAGAAGAAAAACGTTTTGAGAGAAACACTTTTTTGAGAATTTTTTTTTTCCCACTGATAAAAAAATACATATTTGAGAGTTCAAAAAAGTATTTTAAAATAGATTTTTTATTCTCTAAAATCAAAGATTATTATTTTTTGCTATTGGTATGAAAACTTTTTCTCTCAAATTTTTTTTCTCTTATAAAATG
>NC_045734.1:17609297-17620504 GCF_008692095.1 Etheostoma spectabile
CAATTAGTGTGATAACTTTTTCTCTCAAACATTTTTTTTTTCTCTCAGATCCAGTATTTTCTCGCATGTGATAAAGAAACAAATCTAGCTCCATATCTACAGGATGATCTGTGATCTGCTTTAAAGGAGAGCTGTGAATTTGAGTAAGTTGAGGACCCAAACTCTAAACATGAGCACCTGCATACAGAATGCAAAGCATTCCAATAAAATAAATAAAATAAAAGTAAATAAATGCATCATCTTTCATATGATTGTTTCCTTTTTTCATACCCTGAAACAAAAGTTGTACCTTGCCAAATAAACCTCTGGGTGGCGCCAAAACATCTCATAAAGAAGAAGGGACACCCGTCTAATGGCAACAATGTACTTACACACTTGCTGCCTGCCAAGGGAATGAAGAATATTAACAGCAATGTTGTGATGTGCCTAAATTGCACACTGATAAAAGTGAACTCACAAGCAATCCTTGCGTTTTACATCAGCTGGTATTTTGTATTTTTCCTTTTAACATAGGAGAAGCTCCAATTTAAGCTTGGCACCGTTGGGATATTGATAGCCTTTTCAGCAAAAAACAAACAAAAAAAAAGTTAAATTTACATATAAAAAATCCCTGGTGATTTTGGAGGGATTCAATGAGTTTGTATCTGGTCAGAGAGGCTTTGAGGAGGTAAGAAACTGAGATAGCAATTAGTACTTAAAAATCTGATTTTTAACATGCAACCGGCTGTCCGTAAAACACTTCAGAATCACAGAATGTATAGTTTAAATCTTAATCCAGGAATGTAACAGTAATGGGTGCCGTGTAGCAGTAATAGTACACATTTTCAAATAATACAATATAATAAAAAAAAAAATCAGCTTCTTATCTTCACTCAGTATTCTGAAATATAGAACTTATATTGTGGCAAAGAAGAGGATTTGTGTTACTGAGCGGTGAAATAATTTAATGTATTCTGATGCTCAGCACATAAAACCATTATTATGCTCTTATAAAAGGCTTAGACTGTGTGTGTGTGTGTGTGTGTGTGTGTGTGTGTGTGTGTGTGTGTGTGTGCACGCGTGCATGAGTGTGAAAGTGCTGAGGTGCACTCTTTGCTTTTAATTAAAATATTCATTCAATATTGTCAGTCTCTGTTGTTTGAAATACATTTTTCTTCTCTCTGAATGATTGAAGGTTGCTTCATGGTTGAAGCTTTTCGGCAGTACACAACTACAGGACACTAGATTAGAATTCTATTAATCAGGCGCGGGGACTAAGTATAAATTAAAAAAAAAACTACAATAGGTAATTCATAATTAAGACAATACTACAATACTGAAGTCACTATGGCTACATACAAAGGGTTATTCAAACTTCAACAACAGACATTCCAACAATTGTTCACTCAACATGCTAAACAAGAAATCTATTTTTGCAGTCCCAGGAGAGCAATGAGCTCTTATTAAAAAAAATGATCATCAAAATTATGAAAAACACGCATCTTGTGGATTACTTGTTTTAAACACATGGGTTTGGCACATTTGGTTTAACCTTCGTCTTACTTTCCAGCTTCATATGTGACTCAGACAATTGTAAACAGACAACGGGAACTATTTATTTAAACACAGAACCCGACCTTAATGAAAATGTATTATTTTTTAACTATAGTTTGCATTGCTATTTTATTCGGTCTACTGGAGTCTAATAGGTCCAGAAACCCCTGAGCTGAAGGGTCCAGGCTTAAGAAATAGAGTGGATGGCATGATATTGGTTAGTGGGGGTGAGCTGGCATTACCTGAGCCTGAGATCCATTCAGCATCAGATAATAGAGCTTGCTGAGGATGCTCTGTTGAAGTTGGTCCCAGGAGATGCTCCTGTCCTCACGCATGAGAAATGGAGGTCCAAACCTGAAAGGAAAGGAAAAAAGTAAAAAAGGAAAGGAATGAAAGAAAAAGATTGATTACCTTGGAAAATCATACACACGCACACAATCAAACATAAAACATTCATTGCCAAGAAAGGTGAACATATTGAAAGTAGAGAAAGTGCCAGCGGAAAGGTCATTGCAACTCATTGTGTCATCACCACATCTGTCAAGCTGTCATGTGTCAAGTGCATCGAGGCTATACTGTTAGCTCATTGTGTCCTGTACTGGCAGCTTGAAGGGTCATCATGTAGGGTCAGGGGCAACATAAAGCAGAGAAAACAGTCTTTCTATCATCAATGCATCCATGGCTCATAATGGGTTCTCTGTCTCTAGGTTAACTCAAGGCTGTTGCTCCTCCTGACTGCTTATCAGTGGCTATATTAGAAGCTTTTATATGGGAGGTTAATGGGAGCAGCACTTGTGTTTGTCAAGGATTTCAAAATCTCTCACAGATTATCTAGACATACTGTACCACATATGATTAAAGCTGCAATGTTCACACACTTACACAAAACAAATACACTCAATTGCAATTTTATGACTATAGGTATACACCTAGCATAAAATAATTTAAAACAATGTCTTTGCAATAAATTATACCTTAATGAAAGTTAGAATGTTTTAGATAAGTGTTGATTCCATGTTGTGTTCATTTTGGAGGCTGCAGTTTGTTGTGCTATTCTTTGCTTTCTCTCAGTATAATGCTTGCAATAGTTTGGTGGACCCATCACTTTTAATTCAGGGAAATCTTAGTGCTACAACATGCAATGGTATTTTAAACAATAGCGTGCTTCCAACTTTCTGGTAACAGTTGAAAGAAGGACCTTTCCTGTTCCAATGTGACAATGGTGCTGTGCACAAAGTGAGGTTCGTGAAGAAATTGTTTTTCTGAGTTTCTAAGTCAAACAGCCTAATTTGCCTGACCTCAACCCCTGTTAAACATCTTTCTGTTGGAGAGCTGACTGTGAGCCAGTCTCCTGTGACTGAATGGGAGCAAATCCCTGCAGCCAGTGCCATTTGATGCAAGTCAACTCTGATATCATGGTTACATAAAATGCTGCCTTCGTTGTACTTAACCAGACTAAGAACAGCCCTTTCAATTTGGGGAGGGAGTGCAAGTACAAAGAGAGACTCAGATGTTTGCTCGTAATGGGTTCAGGAACATTAGAGTGACTGCATTAGAGTTTACTGCAATTAATGGCAAAATTTACTCTTAATGCAACTAAACTGAACTAAAAACAGAAAATAATTATGCACTGGACATGCTGTATTCAGCAAGTCTACCCACTTTTAAAAACAGGAACAAACAAATATAGACACTATGTGTAAGTCTATAGTATGTTCACTGAAATACATTTTCATTTATTATATTATTATAAATTATTATGGCTCCAAAACTTATTAATTGAAGGGCACTTTTATGTCACTCGCTCAATAATACAGATGTGTTTGCTCGGCAAAAGGTTTGGTGATACATGATCCTTAGTTAAATCTACAGCTAGCAGTCTTCACATTTAACTGTATAAAAAGGAAATCACATATAATGCCACAGTAATTCTCACTTGGACTAATCAAAGGTTGTTCAAAGATGTACTGGCAAGTTTACTGCTGTGATCTTCAATGTTTTCATCACTCTTTTATGAATCACTGAACGCTCAGCTGGACTTTCTGCCCTGCTTTACCCATGATCCTTTGTAGTATAGTGGACTTATCTTTAAAATAGCTTTAAAATAATTAAGCATTTACTTGAATTGGCTGCATAAGTTAAATAAGTTGCTAACTTCTGCCCACACTCCAAAAATTGTTTTCTTATGCTATCTGTCATAATAAAAACAATGTGAGGCTGCATTCTATCTGATATATGGGTGTGATAACATTTTAATAAATCGGATCTAACAGGATGTGAGTGTTTCTGTGACATCGTGTACAGAGTGAAGGCTGCTTGAAATGGATAGAAACTGTCCGACTTGAACAGCAGCTTTTTGTCACCGCCCCCTGCAGCTGCCACCTGCTTCTGTCTACTTTACAGGCGAGGCGCAGCTCATCTCAGATAATCCCAATGTCATTGCCGCGGAGGTAGGTTTGATCAGAGCGTTTCTTCTCGGATTTGCAACGGCATTCTGCCTCTGTAGGACATTTTACCCCAAATAGTACAACACAGCACATCTGTGGTTGGCAAAAAAAAAAAGCAGCCGTCCAATTGCTGTTGTACATTGGATGCTTGTTAGAGTAACACAGGGCAACCCATAAAAACTTACCTTTCACCGGTCAAGTGCTTCAGTTTGAGCTGCATTGTTCGACTCAGTCTCGGGTTTCTACACTGTCAGTTACTAGCTACAGCTGAATGGAAGCTCAAGCTGCACAAGCTATATAAAACAAGCCCCATCTGTGGCATTCATACAATAGATGTACACGTTGAAGTCGAACAGAAGTTGGATGTTGACATAGAGACAGCGTTGGATGATGAAAGTGGAAAAGGATAAATGAGATATTCTATTTAAGACACAGCTGAGCAGGAGAAAAGCTGTCTGTTACAGCTGGACTTAAACAAGCTTTTCAACTGTCTCACAAATATAGTATGACACATCCTCAAACTCCAAGTCATAAAAGAAATCTAGGTTGACTGACTCTACTACTGTGTGCTTTCCAAAACCAATTCAAAAGATGTGGCTCTAACTCTACAGCTGAGCGTGTGATATAGAAATGGTCGTTATCAGTTTTAACCAAGTCTATGGTATTTTCTGAAACAAAACCAAGTACTTCAATTTTACAACATTTAAACGTTTTTACGTGTTTAAAACGGCAATTGTATTACAACTTGCGGAATGTTGTACTGAAACTCTTTGTATTGGGGATTAACTGTGAATAGATGATAACAACATTCTGAACCTACTAATAAGTGTGGCAGACCCCTTCAAACCCATATCTATTAGGCTTATACCCACTGAAACTTTGAAGTGGGGGTTCCGGATGGTATCAGGTCAATATCGATAAAAACTGAACCAACAACAATACCAACTGAAAATCAATCAGACTGCAACTCACCTAACAGCCTGCTGGCCAGATCCTGCTGTGTTGCAGATGACGAGGAGGACCTTTGAGGAGCCGCCCTGGTTCAGGTATTCAGAGGAGAGGGTGCCAGACGTATGTAACTTCTGACCATCGGGTCCAGCCGCAGAGGTGCAGGGGGAAGAGGGGAGGCTGTGGTGATACCCTGAGCAGAGAAGAGGAGTGGAGAACTGTTTGAAAAAGGCCGACGTACAACCTTGGGGTGCAACGTTTTCACAAACATTAAGAAAAATGTATATCTCTAACTTGGAGGCGAATAAAAGGGGATCTTAGTTGACAAAGGGGGGAAATACTGTTACACTAGTTGTGCATTTTCAGTTTCTGGATGTTTTTAGTGCTAAAGTTCTGACAAAGTTAAAAAAAAGAAATTCAGTCAAAAAACAAACTAATTCGCTGGCAGCCAATGTCAAATGGAAAAATTGGAAATGTAAAAATGGTTAAAGCCCTTATTCTATACAAGTGTTACTCCTATCAAAAACGTATTCTATCCAGCTTGGAGGCAGGACTGAAATGGACCAGAGTTATAAAACAGCTTAGGGTGCCAGAATGAGATACCGCTATGCAAGGAGAAAAAACTAATGTGACACGTTTACATTTTCACAACTTTCCATCAATGTTGAACTGCCCTTTGATTCTTATTTGCCCCGAGGAGCTGTTAGAAGAATTAAATTTGCTACCACACATGCACATACACATGCTGTGATTAGTAATGGGTAATAGCTGAGGGGACACAGAAGGCCCAACCTCTTGTCTCCCAGCAAACAGAAACCTTGACATTATCAGAGGATTTAATTAAACAATGCATGTTCAAACCCTACCGTGCAATTAATCACGGCCACCTTCCAACATCACACACAAAACAAACCTAAACACAGACGCAGGAAATTAAGTGTGAATAGATTTAAAGCTTTGATGCAACGCCTTCACAAAAGCAAGCAGACAGATTAATATACACAGAGACACAAGCTCAATTGCAGACACACAAAGGAAGTGCTGCTTTATGGGTCAGACTAGGTCAGAACAACATTTTTAGCTGAATAACTGGAATTACAGTAAACAAATACACCCTTTTTTTTTTTAAAGCAACAGAATATGACTAAAAGTGTTGTTAAACCAAGCTCAGAGAACTGAAAAGCTTTGCCTAATGTTTGTCCAAACTGCTACTAAATCACTTGGTCAAATCTTTTCTTTGTCTCAGCAGACAGGAGCAACTCGACATGACATTTTATGCATATTAGCTGCCCTTTAAACGGCAAATTCATCTCCTCGCTCTATCCTCAGTCACCTTTACCACTCTGTTTTTCACCAGAAGGTTGAAAAGTAAGACAATTTTGTTTCAACCTAATAATGAAAGCAACTAGAATGTACCTTTTACGTTTTAGAAATTTAGCCAATTATTGAATGATTTTTTCCCCAACGTTTGCAAGTTGACAAATACGCATGTTCATCAACAATGTTTTCTCATATAGAATATACACAGAATATCTACTATACAGGGTTGAATAGCATTAAATAATGCAGCCATATTTTTAACAGCACCAGAATTTTAGTGGCTGGTATCAAACCAGGAAGGACTATTTGTGTATGGGAAGGAGCGTGATTTCACCAACATGTCCCAGGGTCTGCTGGGAGAACTTCCAGCCAGACTCTCATTCTCACCTCCTATTCCCTCCTTCCCTTAAACAGAGAGAGGAGAGCCAGATATGGACGGAGGTGTTAGCGGGGTGGAAATAGATAGAGGAGAGACAGGAGACCCGAGTGGACAGAAAAGCAGACTATGTGAGTGAGAAGGCACATCCCCGGGCAAATGGAAAAAGCAGTAATTCCCAAAGTGAAGAAATAAATGTACAGAGACCACAAGACTGAAAAAGAAAAGCTGCATGTTGTATGCCCTCTTATAGACTACTGATTTAATAACACAAAGACTGAAGTAAATGCCAGTTAACTGAGGGGGAAAGAGACAGATACAGAAAGAGCAGAGAAATAGAATTTGCTCTTGAGATTGGAAGTGGAGAGTATGGCAGTGGTATTTAAGTGAATGAAGACTACACCTCTGGCAATTACTCTCTGCTCTTCTCTATTTCTTCTTTTTCTTCTTTCTTATATGCCCCTCTCTCCCTAGCATTCTATAGATCATTGCCACTATCTGTCTCCCCCTTACTCTCCACTAGTTTGAGTGTGTTTCAAATTTCTGGGATGGGTGATGGACACGATATCCCGTTATATAATTACAGTTAGGACTACAGTAAGTGTTCACACAGACACATGTACAGTTTGCAGCTTTTTCTATCTTAGGGACTTTTACAAATCAAAGACCCCCTTACTCCACACGGAATAACTTTTAATAATTTCTACTTGTGAGAAGTGTGGGTAAGGTTTGTGCTGACTGATGGTGAGGCACCAGCGGTTAAGTATGACTTGGAGCTATTGAACAAAAACATTTTTAAGATAGTGTTAAAAAGTAAATTCCTGCAGTTGATATGTGTAGACGTTGAGTTCCTGCATCAGTTAGAAATGTGCTCTTTATGGTCCCAATACTCTATAAAGCCTTTTTTAAAGTAGATCACCATATTTTGCTGTTGCACCGAAAGAAAAAGTCTTTAAACACTGATAACTTTTTTCCCCCAAATATTACTAAAAATAGCGCAAGTTATGTAACACAGAAAAAGCAAAAAACCTTGAGAGAGGATTTTGGCTTCCTACTGTACTGACCAGAATTGACACACTTGACCAAGTGGTTCAAGACCAAATGAGGGACATCTATCAGTGCAATCCACACACCTGACTAAAAATACCCAGGGGGCCTTTAGGCTTTGCCAAGGACGAATCAGAGGTCCCAGCAGCAAACAGCCACCTATCTTAAAATTCCCCATGTTGACAGCAAAAGCACCTGAGCTTTCTGTCAACAGCAACATGACAGATTAGGGAGGCAGCAGTGGAGGGACTTAATACACCTGATGCCGCCCTCTTTCTCCTCTTCTCTTTCTTTTTTAACTTTCTTCCTCTACGGTCCCTCAACTACACCCAGTTTATCTTCCAACTGCTCTTCTCTTTTTGTTATAACAAGGCATATTTGTGTAAACCGTAGCCACAATACCCCTGCTGCTAAAGTTGTAATCACTGAAATTGCCCTTGGTATATTACACTTAGTTACATCACGTCTCAAATATTAGTCCAGCAACATGTACACAACTCAGTGCTGCACATCTTTGTAGTTTAAGTCTGTGAATAAATAAGATAAAAATAGTAAACATGCTGTATTATGAGCTATGTTACAGAACCAAAGACAAGTGTGACCAAAGGTTTAGATTCCAGTCTTTTAATGAGAAGATGAGCACAAGTGATAAATAACAGAAGAGGGCTGTTAGGCCAACACAACCATGTAGCATGAAAATACTTCTAAAAAAAAGTCACCCGGTGTGATCTGCCTTGCCGATTAGTTAACTTTTAAGCTGTGTTGCAAGATAGGAAGCTTTCATGTTGGCTTCTGCACAGGCATTTGTGTATCATTTGTGTTGTTCTTCATATGGCAGCTGAGCCAAGTATTTCCCCAATGAATGGAAAACACGTTCTAGTGGCAGTGGTGGTGATCAGAGCACCACATGTAGACATTCTCCTTATTTTAAATGATGAATCCCACTGGTTCCTGTTCCTGAGATATTTTAACTTTTCTGCATCGAGTTTGCTTCAGGCAATCTGTAATTGCCTTAATTGAACTGCACAGGATGTGAACTTTGCAAGGTTTTACTTGTATGTGTGATGACTTTGTCTCAGTATGAGTACAACTTCAAGAGCACACAGTGTGTGACAGTGGAAAGGGATTTGTCTATTAAATGGGTTTTAATAAATAAAAATAAAATTGGGTGATTTTTGTGATCACTCGCGCAGAAGTAAAACCTTGACTTTGAGTAGCTGATTGAAGGATGTGACTGCCTAGATGAACCCCTCAGAGTAATCCCTGACTCTCCACCTGTACATGGCCCTCAGTGGGCTGAGGGGAAAAACATGGTGGCTTTCCCTCAGCTGCAGTTCACCGTGACGGGACCTGAACACTCGAGAGCGCTGATTTTCAACTGTACGGTTAGTGTGTGTGTGTGTGTGTGTGAGAAGATATAGAGAGAAAGAAAACAAGACTTTAATTACGGCATCTATCTCAGAATGTAGATGTTTGTGCAAGGCAAGGCCTGTGAAAAGGCAAGTGCAATTTCAGACAGATCCCTTATCAGATCCCTTAACCCCATTAAGAAATCTCTCTCTCTCTCTCTCTCTCTCTCTCTCTCTCCATACATAAATGACACACTAGTTTAATTGCCAATGACTCTTAAAATTACATAAATTACCTTTCTATTTATTGTCATGAAACGGCCTCTCCATTATCAAAGAGGACTTTACTTTCTAATTTCAAGGGCATCAAATTAACATCACATAAAGTTAACTTGCTATACTTCCCTGAGCTGAATTCTGCGGGAAATATTTTTCTTTGCGCAGCAATATGGAGTTATTTACGGTATATGCAAATTGCCTGGATTGTTGCGGGGGGAAATAGGATAATACTGTGGCACTTTAGACCTAATTGATTTTACAGTGTTTTCCATCATAAGACCTCCTTCTGCCATTTCCTATAAATGTAAAACCTCATTATAGTACCTGGTAGCGCTAATTCAATATCCCTGAATCTGGTTACTGATAAGGTCGGCAAAATACAGCTGCCATATACTGGAATACACAACAGTTTATGACAATAGAGGAATTCCCTGCATGCAATACACCTACTCCAATTGCTACTTGTTCTATTGTCATTCTGAACATGGCCTTACAGTGAAGTCCCTAAATCTTAAAGGCCCTCTTTCTTGCAGAGAATACACATGCAAATGTCTAAGTGGTACCCTCTTTTGTATCCTCCACTTCTGGAGCAGCAAAGAAATGGTCGCAAGAATAAATAAATAAATAAACAGATAGATAGATAGATAGATAGATAGCTATCCCCAAAAATTGGAAATTATGGTGTTACAGCAGCAAATCTACATCAGTCACCCAGCACAGAATATAAATATAAATGACATACCAGGATACAATATACATATATAAAATATACATTTAATAATAATAATAATAATAATAATAATAATAATAATAAAATATATGAACAAATATTTGAAAATATACAGGATGGGAAAACAAAATGTGCAACTGCTTCAATAGTATGCTAAAATGTAAATAAACTAATTGTACAGGTTGCACTTGCAGTGCAGTATTGTGGCGTCTCAGAGTCTCATCTAGCACCCAGTGATGACGTGTTAAAGAGTTTTATTGCCTGTTGTAGGAATGATTTCCTGTAGCAGCCCGTGCAACATCGAAGCTGTTGGAGCCTCTTAGAGAAGCTTCTCCTCTGTTGGACCAGTGTGGGGTGGAGAGGGTGGTTGGGGTTATCCATGATAGATAACAGTTTGTTCAGTGACCTCCTCTCCACCACAGCTTCAACAGTGTCCAGTTTGCAGCCGATCACGGAGCCAGCCTTCCTGATCAGTTTGTTCAGTCTGTTTGTGTCGTTGGCTCCGTTGCTGCTGCCCCAGCAGATAGCGGAGGAGAACAGAGCGCTCGCCACAACAGACTGGTAGAACATCTCCAACATTCTGCTGCACACGTTGAAGGATCTCAGCTTCCTCAGGAAATAGAGTCTGCTCATCCCCTTCTTGTAAACAGCAGTGCTGTTGATCTTCCAGTTCAGCCTGCTGTTGTATCTGTACTCCACCATGTCCACGTCTCTTCCCAGGATGAAAAGGGCTGTGGAGCCGTTCCCTTCCTCCTGGTCTCTCTGGTCTTATCCACGTTCATCTCTCTGGTCTTATCCACGTTCAGCTGCAGGCGGTTCTTACCAGACCACTCCACAAAGTCATCCACCAGCGCTCTGTACTCCCCCTCCTGTCCATCCCTTATACACCCAAAAACTGCAGAATTATCAAGTCTGTGGTGTATAAGGTGAACAGAAAAGGACACAGCACAGTCCCCTATGGGGCCCCCTTACCAACATATCAGACATAACACGGTCCAGGCGGACAAACTGTGGTCTGTCTGTCAGTTAGTCAGTGATCGAGGAGACTGTGGATGCATCGACACTCATCAGCTGAAGCGTCTCACCTTGTAGCAGTGGCTGGATGGTGTTGAATGCACTGGAGAAATCTAAAAATGTAATTCTCACAGTGCCGCCACCGCCATCCAGGTGCAAATGAG
>NC_045734.1:17620514-17630683 GCF_008692095.1 Etheostoma spectabile
AAGATAGATGACAGCATCGTCCACTCCCAGACGAGGCTGGTAGGCAAACTGTCCAGGGTCAAGAGAAGAACTCACATGCGGCCTCGGGTAGGCCAAGACCAGCCTCTCCAACACCTTCATTACATGGGATGTGAGAGCCACTGGGCGGTAGTCCTTAAGGCCAGATGGAGTCAACTTCTTGGGGACCGGGACAAGGCAGGACGTCTTCCACAGCAGCGGCACTAGGGCTGTGCAATTAATTGAATTTCGGTTTCGGTTTCGATTTCGGCTCCCAACGATTACCAAAATAGTACAATTGAGTAAAAACGATTATTTTGCCATTATTTTGTTCTGTTTTGTAATTTCCTCGTGTGTTCTGAATGGCGCGCGCGCACACACGTCATGCGCACATCCGCCCCTCCCGAAGCCAAACGCTTTCAGCGTACACTGTCAGGGAGGCAGGTCGGTGCATATTACTCGCTGGAATTTAAAAACTTAGCGAGAGTAAAGATGGCAGAAGGAGGGCAGCCACAGCAGCGTTGGTAAGCAAAAAAGGCAAAACCAACTCCACTGTCTGGAACAGTTTGGCTTCGAGGAATCCGACGACGAGCAGAAACATGCTACGTGCAAGATTTGCTACATGGTAGTGGCTGCAAGTAAAGGGAACACCACGAATTTGTTTAACCACTTGAAAATTAAACACAGAGTGACCTATGACAATTTAATAAAGAAACAGAAACGGCAATCAACTCCCTCAACATCCTCCGTAACCCAGACATCAATAACAAACACACTGTACAGCGCAACTCCTTATCCGTTGAATTCGGAAAGGCACAAAATAATAACCGAGTCTGTTGCCTATTATTTAGCTAAAGACATGCGCTAATAGTTAACTTATTTGCTGTTAATGCTGGGGCCTGATGATGGGCCAGCCTTTTATATTCGTGGATTGAGTTGCTGGAATTTGTTTATATTTTGCCAAAATGTTGCCTACTTGTTTTAAAGAGATTGTGGAAGTAAATACAGGGAATAAATACTTTTATACTTTGATTTGAAATTTATATTTATATTTATTTTAATAGTTCAAAAAGTAGCCTACAATAAATGTTCAATGTTTTAAGAATTGTTGAAAGGTGTCTTTTTAATAAATGCAACACGTTTACAAAGTCATGTGAAATAATCGTGTTACATAATCGTGATTTCAATATTGACCAAAATAATCGTGATTATGATTTTTCCCCAAATCGAGCAGCCCTAAGCGGCACCCTCTTTAGGTTCAGGTTGAAGAGGTACTGGAGAAAACCAGACAGCTGACTGGCGCAGGTCTTCAGGACCTGGGGCTGATGAAGTCTGGGCAGCAGCCTGCGCTGGTGAAGCCTCTCCAGCTGTCTCTCACTGGCCAGGTGTGAATGGAGAGGGGGGGGGGGGGGTCTTCAAGTGTGTGTGGGGGAGAGGAAGTGTACTGTAGTGGTGGGTGGGGCGTGGGCAACGCGGCGGGATGACAGGGAAGTGAGGAGGGAGGTGTGGGAACAAAAGAAGGGGGGAGGAGGCAATGAAGGGGTGTAGGGGGTTGGTGGAGTGGTAGAGGAGGCAGGGGGTGGCTGTAAGCTAAACCGATTGAAATAACGATTTAGGATGTTTGCCCTTTCCCGACTGCTTGGTGTTTGTCCTCTTCTCCCCCCCACACCCGGTGATCTCTTTCATCCCTGTCCACATCTCCCTCATGTCGTTATGCTGGAGACTGGCCTCCAGCTTCCTCCTGTAGGTGTTTTTGCACTCCCTCAGTTTATCCCGCAGACTGTGCTGTACTTCCCTTAGCTTCTGTCTGTCCCATGACCTTAAAGCTTTCTTCTTCTCATTAAGAAGGACTTTTAGGTTACTGGTGATCCACGGCTTATGGTTGGGAAAACAGCGTACAGTCCGGGATGGCATGTGGTGTTTTCACAGCACTTGATGTATTCTGTGATACAGTCAACCATGTTATTGCTTTCCTCCCTATGTGGCTCAGAGAGCACACCCCAGTCTGTGAGACCCCAAGCAGTCCTGCATATCCTTTTCAGGATCATAGAGAAAAAGGAGCGGGTAAAACAAGACAAGAGGTGTAATGATGAACCCCATATCACAGTAGAGAATCATTTTCTGCACGGAATGTCCAAATTTTGCCCTGTGATACTGCCCTAGTCCCGTGTCATTCCTCCTTGTCATCTCCTGCAGCACATTTTCAGTCCATTCACCCTTGTTTCTCACAGTGTGAGGAGCACACTACATGAAGTGAATTTTTGAGCAGAGTTGTGTCATGCAACACAGTTAGACTGTTTTAAAGTAACTGTACAGCTCTCAAGTGACCTACAGATTGTTATCCTGTGGTGGCTCAAAGGGACCCTAGGTGGCTTTAGGGGATCCTAGGAAGACATCAGTATGTCTGCTGTCATACCGGGAAAAATAAATCTTGCCACATGCTGATCCAATATTGTTTGGTTTCAAAATTATCTGAAAAAAAAGTTCCCAACTGGGAAAATTCAAACTGCCTTAATTTTGTGAGATCAGGCACGCCTTGGCAGAATTATAAAGCATGCGCATAAAAATGATGCCTCTAAATAAAAGAAATGCTAAAATTGATTCGACAGAAGTATTTCAAGGTAAAGCAAAACCAATGATTTCTTTCAAAACACATTATACATGCTCATAAATATTGGAATACTTGAAAAAATAAAAGAATGTATACTGTGTAGTACTTAATTATGGAGTTAGACTATTAAAGGTCCCAAGACATGGTGCTTTTTGGATGCTTTTATATAGACCTTAGTGGTCCCCTAATACCATATCTGAAGTCTCTTTACCAAAATTCAGCCTTGGTGCAGAATTACAGCCACTAGAGCCAGTCGCACAATGAGCTTTCCTTAGGACGTGCCATAGAGATATGGAGAGAGAAAAAAATGTGCCCATTATTATGCTTCAGAACATTAATGCCCAACGTACAAAAGTTCCCTATGTTACTTTGTCTGTCGTTCATGATCTGTTCTTCATATTTTCACACAGTGGTCTCAGCAGTAATGATTGTGTAAATTCACTTGCTACACTTTATAAAACGTGAATTAAATCTCACTGATTGAAGTTGTGATGTCCTGGAATCTGGTCTGCTGTGATCTTATGAATGATTCTGAGGTGAGGACTATTTATCCTTTTCTTCAGATTGTTCACAAGAATAGAAGTCACATTTCCCAGTGAGCACTTAAGTGTGATTCATTACAAGTGCACTTGTGTGTACAGTACTTTACTCATGCATGTTTCTGGGTGGGACTTTGAGTGACACTGTCTTCACTGTGTGTGAAGTGACAACAAAAATGCCTCTTGTTGAGAAAGTGAAATAGTGTTCATTTTTCATGAGCACTTTGAGCACATTATGTTAATTATTGATGTCATTTTTCTTCGGGGTTAACACAAAACCCCATAAAGGCTTCATATGGCAGTAAGTTAGCGGTCAAAGGCAACTTCCTTAACTGGCAACCCACAGAGACGACAATTAATGATCTCAAGCTCACAGTGCTACTATAACTTAATTAAGCCCCTTTCAGAAACAAAAATTGATCTGTTAAATTAATAGCTGTGTGATAAAAGAGATTTACAGCCCTCTTTTCCTCATCAGCATGGTGGACACTCCCGGAGAACAGGAGCAAGTGGAAAGTAATGGCATCAAGAGAAAAGAGCATTCACACTGGCAGCCTTAGTGATTCAAAATAAAACATATTTTACCTCAAAGCTTGACTGCCATTCATCTATATCAAGAGGATGATGCTCACTCTTAGTTCATTAACTCCAATAGAACTTGTCTAGGTACCTGTAACCTCCCTCATCATTTTTCTCACATATCCCATTATTCAATAAATATGCTTGTTTTACACAATCAAATTGTGCCCAAGCTGCTATTATTAGGCTTACATCTACAAAAATATCACTTTAAAAAGCTATTCCTCATTTAACTGACATTCTTCTGATTTTGTAGGTAAATCATTTTGCTGGATGTTTACCCTGTAAGTTGTTGGCATAAATGAAAGTTTATGCTGACATCTTTGAAAATTTGCTCACCTCTTGGCAAGAATAATAATTTTTACTTACTCGTATAGTATTTCTTTATATACAGTACATTTTTTATAGATTGTTTTAATACCATATTGTGTGCACATTATACTGTCACAACCATCACACTTTTAATACTGAGTGTAACGTCATCCCGCAATCATTAACATTATTGCCTACAGCAAGCAAGACTTTTGTTAAATAAAATTGAAGACTTTTTAATTCAGACTGTCTTCACCCAGAAATTTGCCATATAGGTCGATTGTACAAGGAGCTTATAACAACCTATATTCGCATTTGTTGTTAGGTGGCAACCTCTAATGGCCGTAGTAATTATCGTGGAAGCAAAGAAGGAAGTAAGGTAAAGAAGTGCACCCAAACTCCGTGTCCGTGTCTTTTTTGACCCTAAGTATGTTTGTTGCCTAACCTTTACTTGTTCTGTTTCACAATGGAACTATGGGTTTAAAACAGCGATTGTTAAACTAGGAGGTTAAATATAACAGTCATGTGTTCTACACATCAACTTAACAGCCGTTTCATGACAATAAATAGAAAGGTAATTTATGTAATATTGGGAGTCATTGGCAATCAAACTAGTGTGTCGTTTAGGTAAAAAGTTTGAAGTGTGTCTTGACAGCTTTTAGAGAGTCTGTGTGTGTGTGTGTGTCTGTGTGTGTGTCATATACTTGTCAATAGTGCATTCAGCAGTGTCTTGCATGGACAAAAATGTTTTTTAAAGGCTGGTGATGATGCAAGGCTGAGTCAACCTCATGTCTCTCTACTTTATTAGTGTAAGAACACAGAGCTCTTTTGTTGCTGTTTACGAACTCATGACCAAAATAAGAGAGGGGACGCAAGTGTCATTAAAAAAAGGGACGCTTTGCCTCAGAGGATGTAGAGCTATCTCTAGATGGTTCTCACTTGCCAAAATTTGACTTCTCAGAGTTTTAGTTGAATTAATAATTAGGATAGGAACCTAGTAGAAGCTACTCAGGCATTTATGTAGGATGATGTGATGCACCAGGCTGACATTCAGACACATTTAATTTAATTTGTTTGGGTGCTATCATGCATAAGAAACATGATGAAAGGAGAAATACAAAGCACATTGAAAACACCGGTCTTCACCTCACCAAAGTAAAATGTCTGCCTGGGAAAAATACTCACTGATCATGAAGAACGGTTTAAAAGTTAATAAAGAGGACAACGGGAGGCTGATAAAGAGAAATTTGGAAATGAGGGAAAAACTAAGTGTGGGAACTATATCTTGTCAGCGTTTTTGATATACATCATGTTACCATGGTTACCTGAATGCGGTGCGGAGCCTCCACGACTATAGAGGGAAGGAGCCTGAAAGGCGTAGATGACGTCGGTATCAGCAATTGCTGTCAGGTCATCATCATCTGAAAAGGAACGCTGGAAACCCGTGGAGTACAACTCAGATAGGATGACCTGGAGAGAGGGAGAGGAACAAAGGGCGAGACAGACACTGTGAAACTTTTTTCCTACAGTAGTGCATCAAGCAATCCTCGCAGAGCTGAAAACCAAAATTCAACCAGAACATTTGGCTACAATGCCACCAGCACTGACTGTCGACAAATTGCTTGGGCGCAATAAACCAAAAAAGTTATTATATGCAGGCGAATTAAGAGAGGACATAAAAATAACACTATAATATACAATAATATAATACGCCTATACATTTGTAATCATCTCAAAGAAATCCAAGTAAACTCTAAATGTTGCTGCAATAAATCTCTAGAAATAAATCACGTGAAGCAGCTTGTAAAAGTAAAATTTCTCAAACAACACAATCAGGGACCAAAACTTGGAAACTGACATAAAAAAAAATTCAAAACATGAACATCTGCAAAGTGAATTCTATTAAGGACTTTTTAGTTTTAATTTCCATCAGAGAAGTGTATTTCTTAGTTCCATGCTTAAGTCAAAAATCTTCAAAACACAGAGTTAAACTGAAAAATGGCATTAAGAGGAGCCATGCATTCACATTTCTGAATATTTTTTGCTGGGTGTCAATGTTTGAAGTGCAGACGAAGTGTCTTATATTTATTATTCATTTGTGTTTCAAAATACTCATTTGTGATTGATCATGTTAAATGATGTTAAAGTGCTGAATATGTGTGAAAGGATTATTAAACTGCAGGTAACCATAGCAACTGCCCTAAAATCATTCTCAGTTAACTGTCACTGGTGAAAGAGACCAAGCCCTGAGTTTAATTGACTAAAATCAAATGAATGATAATGGGTGATGATTAAAACAGACTGTGGTACGTGGACTGTATGACAGACTTTGTGTGTGTGAGTGTGTGTGTGTGTGTGTGTGTGAGTTTGTGTGTGACCTCACTTGTCATTTCCCTTTTGTGCTTTGTTCAAGTTCATGTTTTGATGTACCCTATTTTAATATTGACTGCAAACTCAAGTATTCCTACTCTAACAAAGGCAACAAAACTAACAGAAGAGTGTGGGAGATGGTAATTAAGCACAGCGTCTACACACAGTCCTGAAAAGAGGTCTGATCAGTGAAAACTAAGTGGGTAGACATGGGTGTGTAGGAGATGCAACAGCTTTACTAGAAAATCTCACCCTGTGAATTACAATGCATGTCCTCATCAGGAAACAAGGAACATTGAAACAAATCTTATGCTAGTTTGTAAAATAATTCAACAGGGAATTTGATTTGTACAAGAATGCTAAAAGCTAATAGCATTTACATAATAGTTTTTGTAACTGCCTGTAAACATCACTCATTTCATCCCTCTCTGAGCGAGGAACATTATTACACACAGACACGTGTACTACACAGTGTAATTCAGAATACATTTTGACATAAAGGTATTTGATCTACAACTATAGATAACAGAACAATGCAGTTATGAACTATGGAAAGGGTATTTTTTTCATTTCAGGGGACATTGTAGTGTTTGCTTCTTTTAACTCTCCTGCTGCTGCATCTGTTGTCGGGCAGGTGAAAGATTTATGAACACATGCCTATGGAACCTTTCCCTGTAGCCTTCATCTTGTTGGTGACATTTCAGCTAAGTGCGTGCATGCATTCAAGTGTAACCTTGCAATAAAAGATAATTCTGTTTGATGTATTTATTAATTTTTAACTTGGATTTCTTTTTAACAGTGATAACCATTATTCAAGTGAAGAAAATATTTTACTTACTGACTTCTTTGCTAAGAACTGGGGATGTGAAGCCATTGCAGGGGATTTAATTCATGGACATATTAAACAAGTTTAAACAAGTTTAAAGTGTACCATATTATCTAAAATACTATGACTGTTCCTCGAGAAATCAAAGTTAAAAAACAAAGGTGAATGTTAAAAAAATGATTACCTAAACTGTTCGTTGTAACCATCTATTAGATCTTGGAGACTTCCTGGTTGAACTTTAATCCACTGAAATGGTATAATACAAAGCAAAACAGCAAATTCTTACTTTTAAGATGCTGGAACCGTCTATGCTTGGCATTTTTAGACAAAAAAAAACAAACCTAGGTTATAAAAAAACATTTTTCAGTATAGCCCATAGATTGTTATGGTCTACCCATACATGTGTTTCTCACAACTGTGGAGAGTATGCAGACTGCTTGATTTACATCTCCCTCCCTTTTCTGTTGCACCTAGAGTTTAAAGACCTCACATAAAATAATGTCACAATTTTACCTAAAGCAGAGGTCTGTGAGTGTGTGTGTGTGTGTGTTTGTGTGTGTGTGAGTGAGCGAAGGAGTGTGTGTACCTGGTCTGGGGAGATTTTGCCCTCCTCTGCCACCATGGCTCTCAGACAGGACATGGAACCAAAAAGAGGTACAGCAAGCCCCACCCGCAGGTACCTCTGACCCTTCGTACTGAACACCAGCGTCACACACATTGGCCTGTGTGCAAGGGAGGGAGGGGTAGGAAGACAGAGAGATAAAAAAAAATAGATGACATGCAAAGCAAAGTGCCAAGTGTTTTGCAATTCAGATTTTCAGATTTTAGATGTTTACAATTACAGATTCCAAACACACCTGATGAACGGAGTTATTTACATATTTGTACAACACAAACACACACACACACACACACACACACACACACACACACACACACACACACACACACACACACAGAGTTTAGAGACACATAAGACAACAAAAACCAAAGAGAGAGAGAACAATGCTATTGTGCAGAATTAAAGGACCCCGGAGGCAAACAGAAATTGTGTTGTCAATTTGTTCAAGAGTCTTGATTTGAGTATTTCAGCTGCTAAACAGCAAAACAAAACATTCAATAAAATGAGACTGTGAAATGCCCTGCTGAGCTGTTTAATGCGTGATAAGATTGGGGAAAAGATTTCCTCTGACAATTATTTTGTACAAAATCTAATTTCATGTGCGTAAACCATTCAATTTGTCTGTGTCTGACTGAAGTGAATTAACTATTTTCAGAGATGCATTTCGATTTCCCGTGTGTGATTGTGTGTGTGTGTGTGTGTGTGTGTGTGTGTGTGTGTAGATATATGCGTGACTAGACATGACGAGCTGCACCAGCACATTGGTGATAATCCCACAGGAAGCTGCTGTATGGTCGGACATGGGTCTGATTTACAGCAATCTGAACACCTTCTGTAAGGGATGCAGGGACAAAAATGAAGGAGGGATTGTAGAAACATAAGAGAACAGAAAGTAGAGCAGTAAGTAGTATTGAGTAAAAAGACAGAGCAGGGAGACAGAGTAAGGTTAGGCCTCCTCATTTGGGAAGAAGACGGCATAATCGCTGACACCTCCACTTCCTGTTCCCATCATGCATTATTTAGGTAAGTAATGTATTAGCAGTGGGGTGGCTGACAGGGCAGACGGCGAAGGATCTGAGCAGATGTTTGTGTTAGATGCGCCGAGAGGAGATACCAAGATGTGCAATGAAACGGGATAAAAGGTGTGGGATCACACTTGTGAGGAACAAGAATTAGAGATGTCATCCTGCAAAACAGAATTTTTGCAGCCTCAAGCCCCCTGCTGTGTTGGCACATGATAGTCACTATTATACAGCAACCTCTCACATGTTCCCACATGCACCAAGAGTGCACGGTGCTCTACAGGTTTGAAATATTCCAATTAGGCTTGAAAAACAATGTTAGAGCTGGGATCATGTTCACATCATTTACAGATAACAAACCTAGAAGTGTTTCTGTACGTTTTAGATAAATTACTAGACTGCATATCATGTATACCTCACATTTCTGACAGCTGTTTTCCTGACCAATCTGTTCCTGTTGCCATTTTGTACTAGGATGTTCTAGTAAAGACGTCAAACTTGCTGAAATAATTAATCCCTCAGAGTCAACAAGTGCAGTATTTAATAATAATTGTCATCATTTTGTGGTAATGAGAGCTGATTTGAAAAGTCTGTGTTCAGGTGCTAATTGGAAAGTAGATTTAAATAGATTACATTTATTTATTTAATTACGACAATGCACATTAATCAACATTTCTGTAAATGTGCCAGTGTTAGCCAGACAGCTAATTTTCAACTGTAGTCCTAGTTACCAAGCAGTATGAGACTTGCATTTTTCAAAAATTAAACCCTTGAGACAAACAATAAGAAAAACGTTTTCTTTCTTGCATTAAATAGTTGCTGTTGGTCCATTCAAAAATTCCAATAATACACCAGTATTATAGCTTTTAAAAGAGTACTTCCCCCATTTAGCATTGTGCTTCTAACATTGTCGGACTCAACATGTACAGTTTTTTTGTGCGTTTTTTTTAATAATCTAGATTTATGCAGCAAATCTTTTTATTCCATGCTTTCTTCTTCCTTGTCAAAACCTGCCGTCATATTACCCACAATGCAACTGTTGGAGCAAAGAAATTAGAAAAAGAATTATGATAAGACTGACTGTGCAAGGTTAGATCAAGAGAACACTCAGAGATACAGTACTCTCATCCTCCTTTTCTCTCTGCCATACCCGCATTATCTGCAGCACCCAGACCTCAATGCCCTGCTGTCAGCCAGCCCCTGCTGTGTCTCTGGGGGCCCTCAGACTTATCAGGCATTCTGCTGTCATAATGCTGCAGCAGGACGATGCAATGAAGCCACTGTGTGTGTG
>NC_045734.1:17630693-17632162 GCF_008692095.1 Etheostoma spectabile
GGGGGGGGGGGGGGGGGGGGTCAGGTCAGTGTTGAGGGGCAAGCAGTGAGTCCAAACTAAACCTGAATGAATTTCCCTCTGGGCTAGGCTCAGACAACTGTAGGCACAGACCACGTCAGAAAACTCACACCTGTAAACTGAGTTTGGGGTTAGCTTTGTGGAAGCTATGCATAGAGGATGCAAAGCAGCAGAATCTGCATTTCTGAAGATAAGAAGATTCACTGAATGGAGGCAAATTGTGAAAACATGTGACTGGAATTTAACTTATATTTGTTGTTTTTCTTTCGGTTTAAGATGTGTTATGTATGACTGGACACATGGGGAGAGAGAGAAATGGGATAAGATGAGACAAAAACCTGCAATGTTGTGGTTACCCAGTGTGACCTCATTCAACTGGTTTTGAAGGCCCTGCACATCCATGCAGGCTTTCAGTTATTTTAGCTGATTAGAACTCAGCTTAGCTTGAAGGTGGCCCAGAACTTTGACGGGAATTACTTTAAGTCAAAGGACTCGATTATGCAATATAATGACAAAGGTGTCTTTACACACCCACAAAGACCTGAGAACAGTTATAATCAGGAAACAAAATAAAAATCACCTTTGTGGGTTTGTAGGGCATTCACCAGTAACTGATTGCTAATGCTTAAAGCTTTAGTGTGTAACTTTTTGATATTAATGAACGTCCGTTACGTTCAAGCCATTGCCAAATGAGTTACTACAAAGCTAATTAAGACTATCAGCTTCACAAAACTCTCTCCGTATTTCTCAGTATGGCTATGGTCAGAAGATTGTGTCGTCTGGTGACTTTCCCGCGCAGAAACTCGTGGAAAGATAATTACCACTCCACTCCTCCGTATCTTCCTTGGCTACTAGCAACTGCATGGAGGAGGCGCCGACTGTTTTGTTATCATTACTTAGAATTCCTCATAGGGGCGACAGAAACTACACACTATAGCTTTAACGTACACTAGAGTCACAAAGTCTTATATCTATCATTCTCTATTTCAGTGCATCTCTATTGTCAAAATCTAAAACGGCCATGTGTGCATTCCTTCTTCTCTCTCTCTCTTTCTCTCTCTCTGTTTCTTTATTTATATGTCAAAGTCGTACTGTCTTACTGCCAGACCTTGCTGACATGCAGGATCTGGGACAGAAGGTGTTTAGTCAGGACTTTTGATGGCCAACATAGATTTATCATTATGATATGACCATTATCAGTAGCCGGTGTGTAGAGAATATCTGTGTAATTATGTGCCTACGAATGAGTTTGTGTAGTCATAGTTGTCAAAATTTCTCTTAGAAATGTGTGCTTTTACAGTGCATCTGTTATGATTAATGTATTTTTCTAATTATCCATTGAGGCAAATTCTAAATTAATATATTCTTCTATATAAGGTATAGATATATCTCATTGATATCCAAAGTGTCAACTGATTGTATGTATGTATGTATGTATGTATGTATGTATG
>NC_045734.1:17632172-17634590 GCF_008692095.1 Etheostoma spectabile
TGTATGTATGTATGTATGTATGTATGTATGTATGTATGTATATATATACTCTAACACTTGTGTGTGTTATACATCACCTGGTTTGTCGTAGGGGGATAGGCAGGGAGATACATAAAAATGGGTCGAAGGTGTTGCTCTGCTTAAGGCAATGAGGGCACGTCAGAGAAGACCTGGAGACAGACAAAGAGAGAGCAATTTTAATCATTGTTGCTATACATGACCTCAGCTCACCATACACTCTGGGTTTCGATATTCTTGAAAGAAATATTGCATCTTTCTTCCCAATTTTATCCTGCTTGAAACAATTTTTGGTCCATTTTACCTTCAGCCGATACAGTCACAAAGTGTAGCCTACATTCAACAAAGGTGCTTTGGAGAGGAAAGCTCTCTTAACTTTACAGTACTGTTGGACAGACGGATTAACTGATCGCGCCACCCCTACGTACATGCCAAATCCTCACATTTCTTCATAAGTATGGAGTAAATGTGCAGTAGAATTTGACTGTCTTATGTGCTGCATGCAGTTAAAAACCCCATAGTGGTTGTGAATATTCCATGTGGACAGTGGTGAATGCGAAGCACTGAATCCAGCCATCTGGACTCAATCTGCTGCTGAGAAAAGGGCAGCAAAGCAACTGAGGTGGGATGCTGTTCAGAATTTTAGCACAAAAATCACAGAGTTAGGCTGGTGAGATATTGCAGTAAATGAGGCTGTAACACACTGAGCTGGAAAGGAGAAAAAGAGTACTATGGAGAGAGAAGAAAGCATAGAGGAAAGGTAAAGGATGAAAGGGTGGAGGGGATATTTAAAGGCACAGAGGACAGTGAAGAGAAATGGGTAAGCTGAAAGGAATAAAGATGACTTGAGACTAAAATGAAGGGCAGCTGACACAGTGGAGGTTGGAAAGGCAATGGGAACAAAGGTGGAGAGCAAGACAAAAACAGAGGACAGAAGATGAAGAGAAAGACAACAAAGTGTGGGGGCTCAGTGGGAGGAAAGATAAAAAATGAACAGACATTCGTGAAGGATAGTCAAGTTGACAAAAATAAGAAAGCAAAGCTGATGGAGAACAAAGACACGGACAGGACCCACCAGGGTCTTTGAGCCGACACGCATGGAGCTGATCAGAGAGAAGGAATGAGGGTAGAAAATCCCAACCTGCAGTATGAGCTGATATCAGCAAAAATATGCAGCCAAATACAGTTTTCAAAGACATAGTACAATGTGACCTCATAATGATCTCAAAACAAGGAAATTCCAACTTCCCAGTTCAACTGGAACACAGCATGTGTGTTAAATATGTAGCTACAGGAGACAGTTACCTTAACTTTGTTTGGGTATCATTAAAAAATATTCCAGTACCAATACAAATCCATTTTTCATTACCAATTTAATAAAAACAAAAACAAATTACAACATTACACATAGTAGTAGTAGCTCCTACTACTTAACGTTAGACAGTCAAGCACAAACATAATTAGATCTTGGTAAAAGATTGCTGTGTGTTTATTGGCTCACTGACTCTGGTATTAAAATTGGCTATTGAATAACAAGTCATTTTTCGATATTTAATACTTTAGAGGCAATTTGGTCAGTTCTTAAAAACTATTGAATTCGGTACCCAGCCCTACCAGGAATCCCTCAAAAGATTGTGTGATGGAAACAAGCAGTAGTCTGAAACTGAAATAATAGTGTGGGAACGGATAAGCAAATATAATAAAATCCAGCTCCGACTGCAAATGCACATTAAGTTTCCAGTAACGCACATTCCAAGTGGAGCACTGCTTTTATCTTAACAAACCATGAGGGAAAACAAGCCTCATATACCTGTTGTCCTTTCCAAAACCTGAGTGTAATCTTACCCTTTGATATGGCAATCAAGTGAAAACTCTATGGTTCCGTTTGTTCTCGAGTCACATAATCCTCCTCTCATAGTGTTGGAACGTAATCCTTTCATTCACGTCATTTATTGCAATTCGGTGGCTGTGTTGCCTTCCATGTACTCATTTTGAGCTGATCCAAACACATTACATTTTCTACTCAAGCCATTTCTCTAAGGCAACTTGAGAAACATGGTTGAGTTAGCCATTTGTCTCCATCAGAGAGAAACCTATTGTACTCTATAGGATAATATGCTTTACACAAGCTTGGAACTGCAGATGCAGCATTTTTGAAAAAGTAAGTCTGGCTATTGCTAATAAGTTGCTGAATATAAGTTTTTAATGTGACTCCTAGTTTGCACCCACAACTTGAAAAGGTTTTTGAACCTGATCTTATTCATTTTTGCTGTTGTATGTATTTGATTTTTTAAAGCAAAATTATTGCAATGTTATGTCTCTCTTAACACTCTTGACAGCTTTTAGTGTGTTCATGCACGTGTGTGTGTGTGTGTGTGTGTGTGTGTGTGTGTGTGTGTG
>NC_045734.1:17634600-17637437 GCF_008692095.1 Etheostoma spectabile
TGTGTGTGTGTGTGTGTGTGTGTGTGTGTGTGTGTGTGTGTGAACTGCCAGATGCTCATTTCATCTCCCAGTGTCTCACTATGATTTCTGCCAGTTGAACTGTATCCAAGTTTGTGGAGATACAAACTTGTCAAATGTACAAATATGCTGGAAATAACAGTTTTCAAACTCTACACTTCCTCGCTGTCAGTGTTGTAACCACCGTGCCGTGGCAGGCAGTCATAGGCTCGCTAATGATGCCAGTTTGTACTCGGAAAAGTGGAGTGACAGGCTGTATACACTCACACACACACACACACACTACATAGAAAACTCTTATTTACACTGAAATTCACATATCTGCGTGCAGAACCCAACATCACTTAAAATTCTTGTGTTGCAGGTGAGGGATTGTTTCCAGTCTGTTGGAGAATTTGAGGTAATATTCCTGTTGGGGTTTGTGTGTGTGTCTGTCTGATAGACAGAGAGCAAGGGTTGTATTGTGTGTACAATGTTCAGGTGTCAAACCAAAAGACCACCAGTCTTTATACCTGGAGTCATGGCTGGATATTTCACTGGCCATCTACAGTCCCTGTAGGCTGCATTGCTTTTTATATTATGTATTTTATGAATGTATGAGTGTTTTCTTTAACAATTTACTTTAATGAGGCTGCTTGTACAGGTTATCATGCGCAAAGTAATGTCACTGCAGCTCTATCAACGGACATTTAAGCAGCAAAACTAACTGTAGTTAAAAACTTGATAGAGGAAACAGCTTTAGCTTCTGAAATAGTCAATGAATTTAAGGTGAGGTTTCTTGAGCGTCTCTCTGGGGACGCATTTACAAATGAAGCTGTCCGTCCGACAGCAGCTCTGCTATGTTCACATTTTAAAGAACGTTAATATTTTTAATTGTGAATTTTTTCACCTACCCGCTATTAATCAGAAAGTTAATTTGTATGATCCGAGCGGCCCAATCTGTAACATTACGTTAACCACGTGGCCGCAAGTACATTACTATATTATTGCTTTCTCTTCCTTTTCTCTCTCTCTCTCTCTCCCCATTTCATTCTGTCATGGCACTTTGTTTACACGCCATGGGTGAAAAGACTTCCGCAAATGATACATCAGAGTTTGCTCGATTATAGCTCCTCCGGTGAGCCTCCTCAATCCTTGCTCCTCGTTGCGCATGTTAGGGACATCCTTAAACATGACGCACTGAGAATAATTTTCATGTCACAAGCTGCAGGAGCAAGTAATCAAGGAGGTATACATTTGGGAATTGGGAAAGGCCCATGGTGACAGGGATTAGCTAATGTTCGCTGTTCAAAATAGAATGTTTTTTACGGCCTATGGAAAAATATTTACTACCACATGTGTTTGTATTTCTTTTAGTCAAAAGTCTGTGAGAAAATGCAGCTGCAAGAGCAAAATCTCACAGAATGGCAAATTACAAGGGTAGTAAATAAACTGTGATATCATGTGAGGCAATGGATTCGTAAAGCTAGATAACAAAAGATTTAGTTGCACATTTTGATTCTATAAATTCAGTTTAAAGACTCAAGTTTGGTTACAGCTGTCAATTCTTTTTTTATATGTTCCTGTTTTTTTTTCATTTTTCAGCTTTTATTTTCCTCAAAATCATTCTGGGTACAGCTTTGGTCCCGCAGCAACCAAACTTAAATGTTCTTGTGAAAGAAATCTGATTGTTAAGTAACTGCAGTCTTGACCTTATCTAAGGTGTAAACAGTGTCAGCTGACTGCTCGGCTGGCAGTGATGGATGGAGGCCTGGGCTCAGGTGGAACCCAAACACACCCAAACACAACAGAGTTTGTTGCTGGTATTAAACATGGAGTAAACTGAATTTATAGTCCTAGTCTCTAGCAAAAAAGCATATTCTTCTGCATTAGATGCAAAAGTACTCATCATAACCACCCGTGCTTTACAAGATTTGATCAATTTTATCAATACAGATTTTATGAAATAATTATTTGGTAAATAAAAAGACAAAAGGTGACTTGCGTTATTTGTAAAATAAAGAAATTAGAGGTAGAGCGGGCGCACATATTCTGCACATATTCTGAGAGGTTTATGCCTCCATGCAGAGGTCCAGGGTTCGAGTCCGACTTGTGACAAGTTTCCGCCCCTCACTCCCCTTTTTCACCTAGCTGTCTTGTCAAAAATGAAAGACAGAAAATCCCCAAAAATTAATAAAATTACCAACCTGTAACCGCTCTGAGCCTCTTTCATACAACAAGCATCTAAAGAAATCCCGCTTGCTTGGGCGACTTAAGTCTCAAGTGTGCCAGCTGGTAGGAGGCACATTACCTGAACAAAACTACAGCAAAAGCATGATGTATATCAATAATTGTCTATAGGTTAGTGCTGCTCCAGGAGGCGGAAAGGGAGAGAGCTCATGAGAGTTAGTTTTTGTCAGTCAGTCATGTGTCACTGGCTGTGGATTGGAGGGCACTCATCTCTCTCAACCCTTTTACTTTTAAAAACGGCCATCTTTAGTGCAAAAGATTCTTTAACCTTGACAGAAGGCAACGTTATGAATAACAAATAACTTTTCAAGCAGCCACACTCACTCTTTCTCACACAGACGCATGCACGCACACATCCATGCACGCTCTTGATAAGCTTTTGGCTCTTTGGGTACTGCAGCTCAGGATTAATATGGCTCACACCTGTACATTGCTTCCGTAAAAAAATTGGGCATCATTCTCCAATACCTTCGTAAGGTTTATCTTAAATTTGTTCTTAACCCTCATGTTGTCCTCGGGTCAAATTGAACTGTTTTCCTATATCAATGTTCTTTTTAATTACCCAAAATAACGTGATTGATTCCACACAA
>NC_045734.1:17637447-17637553 GCF_008692095.1 Etheostoma spectabile
GGCAAGTACAAATCTCTACTTTCATTAATTTTTGGGCGTCTTATTCAATTTTACAGCATTTGAAAAACAAATTGAAGTGGTTTTGAAATAGTATTGAGTAAAAGAT
>NC_045734.1:17637563-17643642 GCF_008692095.1 Etheostoma spectabile
ATTCCAGTCTGTGATTATCCATCAACATACATGCGTTTAATTTGAGTCTAAATAATTCCTAATTTCTGCTTTTCTAACTCAAACAATAGGTATAATTTCCTATAAATGAGGTTTATTAACCATAAGATCCAAAAATAACTGTAAAAATAAAGTGTTAGTGTTACTTTGTGTTAAAAATGTCAAAAAAGTGACAAACGTTGATAAAAAGCGTCAAAAGTGTTGATTTTCTATTTTGACGGGAAGACAACACAAGGGTTAAGAAAGTTCCTAAGAAAAGTATACGTCTGATTCATGACGTGTTCTCAAACAGCAGAATTGTTCACAGGTGTATTCTTAGAATGATGAATCCCAATGTCTTTGTTGTATGAAAGCTTGTGCCCGTTGCTCCTATTAAATATAGGTAAACACCCCAATAATTCCCATAAAAAGGGCATGAGATGGCAGGGCCGTGTGCACGCAGAAATGTCGAAAAAGACGCGGTAAAGACTGTGGAGGCCTCGACTCCAAAAGAAGTTGAGGTACTGCTGCAAGAAGCTAGCAAAAAACAAGACATCATATTCAGCAGCAACGGCAGTGGACACACACCAGCAAATAAAACAGATGCATGGAATGTAATTACCATACACTGTTAACAGTCTATGGCATTTTAAAAGTGCTTCGCAAATGAGCAAGTGTAGTGTGCATTAATTAAAACATGATTAGGTGTAAAATAATGAAAACAATTAGTTACAAAATTATAGAAGAATTATTAGTATTTCAAATTAGAATGGATGAAAAAGGTATAATTACTTATTTTGGGTAAGTATGTCAGCTCTCAATTGTGCACAAAAGTGCTTGTGAGTGTGCGTAGATTCTGTTCTTACCTAAGAACAAATCCCAAATAAGAAAACCTTGGTGAATACCAGAAACTTTGTGAAAACTGCATTAGTGGGGTTTAAGAACAAATTTGTTCTTAAAAGTGCTCTAAGCAATGTTGGGAGACGTTACTTCTTGTTGACGTTAGAAGTATTTTCAAACAAAACGAGACTAGCTTGCCCATCCCTCCTCCTCATCCCGTCCCCTCCCTTCTGTGCTTCATCGCACTAACCCCCCACCCCCAAATCCTTCTTATTGGTTATTGGCTGGAATGCTGGAACACCTTTTTTTGTGTGCGGTCCACAGAGACTGCCTTTTTTTTTTTACAGTGTGTTCTGGGGACAGGCAGCTCACAGATAGTGAGGAGATGTTTGATGTTTGCTGTATGTGACAACAAACGTTGTAGCTTAAAACACACGTAACATCACCTTTAAGAACGATTGGTGTATGAGTCCCATTGCCTTACTTATGTGGCCTAGCCCTGCAATCAATCATAAATCTGTCAACATTTTCAAGACCAGAGTCAAATGTAATTGTCACAGTGTTAGTCATGTGATGTGGTTTATTTTAAATGATTAATTCCAGAGGTCATTGTAGGCTCCAGTGGGTCAGTATGTGCAGGTGTTGGTAACTACTGTATAACTCAGAGTGAGGTGGCAAATGACTGGGTAGATTACTTTTGTTTTTGCAAAACAAATGGGAAAAAAGAGATCAAATGATTACTTTCATTTCATAATGCTCTGCAGTAACTGGTTAGCACCAACTTTAAAGTGTGGTAATAGAGGGAGCTGAGTGGTATCAGCGGGATGGAGAGTGGTGCGTGAGGCTGGGCTCGGAACAAGCATTGTGGGTGGGGAAAGTGTCAAAATCAAAGTAAGGAAGGTCAGCGTCTGGCCATATTCTCAGCAGCAACTCAGAGAGGTCTGTTCAAGCACATTGTAACCTGTGTGAAAACTGGAACCCCTGGGGACCATCTTTTAAGATGAGAGAAAGTTTGCACTCTTTCATTAAGTGTTGAGTCTTCAAAGGATTTGGCATAAATATATTTAATTGGCGGAGGGAATACTCATACTGTAAAGCTATCAGTTTGCTTTGTTGCATAGGTGGCTCTTAAAAGGTTTTGCATTAATTGTACATGGCTCTTCGCTCAAGTAAAACAAGGAGATTTGTTCACTTGCATGTTTTTTTCGTCAGTTTCCTTTGTTTCAATTGCTCTGTAAACCTGGAAATCATAAACACTGGAGTTTGTATCCAACAACATTTATTATTCTGTTTGATATCCAAAATGTTTTCAAATTCAATTTGTACCCATATAAAAGCCACTGTGATAAGACAAAAAATGCTCAACTATCTTGTTTGTCAAGAAGGAGATAGAGGCCGGGGCTTTCCGCACGTCTCCCAGGCCATTAAAAATAGATGCCACAAACTGAGAGCGACAGACAGAGGAGGAGGGAGGGAGGAAGAGGCTTTGACAAAGACTCATTTAAACACCGCAGCACAACAGAGTGACTTGAGCACCGACTCCCACATCAGCAGCCCAAACCACAAGACAGCCCCGGCTCTAATCGCAAACATTTATTCAGATCAGACAACTCCACTGAATGCCTCTGAGGAGCATCTCTGTGAGATATAAAAAGAATCAGGAAGGAAGAAGAGCGAAGAAAGAGAGATCAACCAAGTGATTGAGACAGAAAGGAGGGAAAGCCAGAGAGAGTAACAGAGACAGATGAAAGACGGAAACAAAGAAACAAAAATACGACGCTGCGAAATTGAGAGGGAGTGATTGCTCTTTTGTTAGTGTGCATTTTAGATCCAACGTGACTCTGGTTCCCCAATGATTAAAAAAAGTAAGGAGGAGGAGAGGAGTGAAAAGAAGAGTAGATGACGTAATAAGTCTCCTAACTCACACTGAGACACAGTAATGTGATGAGAATACAAATGTATATAAAGCATATTTACAGAGAAGAAAACAAATTACAAACCATCCGGGTATCTTGTCTATTATTCATTAAATGAGATTGAGCCAGTGAGAAGGAGAGGGAGGGGCTAACACTGCCACAGAGTTTAGAAATGGATCTACACACAGTGGTTTCAATTAGAACATATGTTGTGTATGTGATCTGGTTTGAAGCAGAGCAGCCAGCACTTCATTAAGGTCTTGGAGGAAGAAAGTAATATAAGTTAAAGAACACATTTTTATTTTATTTCTATTTATTTTTCTACAATATGAAGAAGATTGCCAATCTAGGCTGTAATAGAATTGTTAATTGAGGAGTGTTTCATTTATTCACTAATGGTGTTTTACATGGTACCTGCTCGACTTGCCTCAACTCTACTAACTCTACTCGCCTTTTTTGTTTTTACATAATTCAAAAAAAAGTCCCTGGTACCTGCCAACAGGTACTTTTTTTTAGTACCACCTCAGTTGAGGCCAAAATATTTAACTTGCTATAGCATACTGGATGATATTAAAAGATTACAATGTTTAAAGAGATTTGTTCACTATTTTGAAAGGAACAACTACACTCATTGTGATGCAGCAGTACTTACCAATAATATGTCTTAGCAACAGGAAGTAACATCACAACAAACACGATGTAAACAGGAGCAGTTCACACAATACAGTAACGTGAGCTATATAAATTAGTTGGATAAATTGTTAAACGTAATTTTCTCTAACCAGTGTATCGCAGTGGGTATTTTGTCCATAGCAAATCCACGCCAATAGCTCCCAAAAAATCCCAGTTAGAAAGTAAATGCAGTAAACATTCTTCGTAAATCTTTAAAATCATTCCCTGAAAGCAGTTCTGCCTTGTTGCGAGATCCAAATTTTCCTTAAAACTTAACAGGTTCCGGTCAACGTTGCTTGATCCGACTGGAGTTTAAAGTTAACTTAAAGAAAACGTAAAGTTAGTGACATCTGCCGGAACGTCCAGCGGCACAGCGGAACTATCCTGTAAATGAACAGTCGTCAATATAGACTATTGTTACTCAAACAAAGGAACACAGTTGCTCGTGGTGTAGTTCAGGTTTTAAATAGTTTAGAGTTTATAGTGTGGTTTGCAGCTCTCATGTGTCCTGCCGCCTGATGCCTCCAGCTTCTTTTTTTCTTCCTAAATGAATCCCTTAATGAATTTCTCCCACACACCTGCAGTACTGGGTTAAATCAGCATACACAAACACGCCCCCTCATGTGTCATGTCATGTCAGTTCTGACCCTTATCAAAAATATCCACATAAACTTCCTGAAAGACCTCTTGTAACACTGTAATAATATGATGTTATAATGGCATACAAAGACTATGGTGTGTGTAAATGTGAAGAGTGGGCTGGAGAAGGAAGAAAGAGAAAGAGACTGAAGGAGATCTTCAACAACCATCTTCACCCCTTAGAGTTGGTTGTCTTTTCTACAGCTGACTTGGACTCAGGGCAAGCCGTTTCAATTAATCAGGCGGAGGGCATCATGAGAGACAAGGCTCCGCAGGGATATAGTGTAGTCCGACTAAGCGTTCAATCCACCATCTGCCAATGAGGGAATGGGATAATCCCATGAATTAATGTCTGGTTAACCTCGCAGCGTGGTGGTCAATACTGTACAAGTGTTAGATGTTGATCTTTTTTTTGATTGGATCACACACTAATCTGCTTCGGGTTGACTATGTGTGATGGACCAAACATGACAGGGCCACTCTCCAGGGTATTCAGACTGCGAGCCACATGATCACTTCTCGGCCAGAGACATGTGACTAAATCCATGTCCCGTTTCCAGAGAGTACAGTAATTTATATGTGGAGCTAAAAGCTTGGTGAAGCACAAGGTTCACTTTGTTAATGGGCAACTTATTCACTTTTTTATTCTTGTTTGAAAGTCATGAATGTTTTGGTTGAGGTGTGATCAATCTTTCAATAAATCTCCACACACCAATAAATCTTAAGCCCCTGACACACCAACCAGATGACCGACCCTAGGCAGAAAAGGCAGTTGGACTGATCAGTCTCCCAAAGTTGGTCATAAAAGTGCCTCAGAACCCACCAAAGTAACGAGACGTAATACGTCTTCATTACAGCAGGTGGGGCTAAAACTGGCAGCTGATTAGACAAACGCCTTACGTGGGTCTGGTGGGGTCTCCGGAAATTCAAAGCTAGACGGTCATGGCAGCTTGTTCAGAATACCATCTCCTATTTTCCTATATTTTAAACATGTTTCTGAAAGCATTTTAAGTGAGAAATAGGCCATGCAGTTGCTGAAGCTGTCTTCATTTCAGATCGACAAAGGTCAGTTTAAAAGATTTTTGGCAGATTTTGAGAGACTCTAGTTACGCTCATTCTGCTCCTTCTTTCCAGGTTTCCACTCCACCAGTCAGATCGAGCAGTGCCCGACTTCTGACTGAGCACGTCAGATCGGCCAAAATGAAGGCCAACAGCCACACTGGACCACTCCTGGCGGCGGCACGGAACACACCGAACAGACTCAAGTCACCGACCTCGCCAGACTGTCGGACGGCCGATTATCGGGGTGGTGTGTCACGGCCCTTAAGCCAACTGAAAAGGTCTCACAGGGCTTTTTTTTTCATTTTGTGACTTTCAACTAAATAAAAGACTATTTTCCAGTCATATTTCGTCATTGAAGTTTTCTTTAAAATAGTGTTAAAATCTCTTCTCGTTCTTGTGGACCTAATGTGTATCATCTCGCCTCGTTAGCGGAGTGTCTTGTCACACACCTCAAAGAAGATGTGATTGTCCAATCACAACAATAAAGTCTGAAGTGAAACAAGTGTTTCTATTCATTTACTAGTGCTGTCAAACGATTACAATTTTGAATCGCGATTAAAAGCCTTGTCATAGTTAACTCACAATTAATCACACATTTTTATCTATTCTAAATGTCCCTTGATTTATTTTTGATTTTTTTCTCTTTTTTTCTCTTTTTAATGCTCTTATCAACACGGAAAAGTGGATTACATTGGCATTTAGCCTACTGTAGTGTTCAATTTCTCACTAACCTTCTTACTTGGAGGAAATAATCTCTTACACAATGTAACACTGTCCATCAATAAAAGGGTGAAAAAAATACTTTGACGAGGGGAATTCCCATCAGCTGTGTGCTCAGCCATCAAGTGGTATTTCAGACTGGATGTGCTGCAATGATAGCTCAGTTCACAATAACAAAACCCACAAATGACTTTGGTCTTGTCAATGGAACCATTTGGCAACTTTTAAAAAGT
>NC_045734.1:17643652-17643877 GCF_008692095.1 Etheostoma spectabile
ACTTTCCATCCAGAATGTTATTGGCATCCATTTTGGCATCCATTTTGGCATCTCACGCTCGCCATCCACTCAAAACGTAACGTTACTACTCTCTGACCGGCTTGCAAGCCCAAACAAGTGTGTGCGGCGTGCCTGTCGTTTTGTTTCCAGTCTAGCTAGATCCAGTGTGGTGTTGTAGTTTTTCTAACATTACTAGTTGTTGCAACAGCATGTGAAAAAACTACA
>NC_045734.1:17643893-17654389 GCF_008692095.1 Etheostoma spectabile
AAATAGAGTGTTAATCTTGCGATAAAAAAAAAGTACGCCGTTAAAATGGGTTTGCGTTAACGCCGTAAATGACGAGTATAACTGACAGCACTATTATTAACCATTTTATATCACAGTTCTATTGTTCACGAATCAAGTTGAAAGCGAAGGTAAGAGGTGATGAAAATGTCCACAGCCATGTGTGTCGACAAGGTTACTGAAAGGTCTTTAGCCAATTCCATTTAAGTTTCTATTAAACTAGAGAACCTCAGTTTAACTTTCCTCTGTAAATAAAGTAAAGAGGGACAGAAAGCAGCTCTAAAGATGGATCCCCTGAATCCTTCACAGGTTTGTCTGACCTACTTTCTCATGATTCTGACTCTTATCCACAGCTGAGAAAAACATATTCTAACCTGGGCTGAATACCTATTCTCTTTAATGGTATGTATTGCACTCTAAACACAACCTCAAGACATTAGATATAGTGCCTGGTGAGACCCAGCCTGCCTACTGCATAATTGATATTGAACTTAAGATAGAAAGTCCTCGTCCTACTTCTTACTAAGAGCTTTGAGTTATAGTCTTTTGACTAAAGTTTTGTCCTTTTTTTGGTCACTTTTTATATATCAGGATAAACCTCTTGAGATCCCAAAAGAAATACTCACAAGAACAAATAGAAAACACCTCAATGCAAAAGAAAAAACAAGACAATCTACTTAAAGGTGCTCTAAGCGATGTTTCCACGTTCAAAGTATTTTCAAACAAAACGAGGCTAGCTCGCCCCTCCCTCCTTATCCCGTTGCCTCTCCCTCCCTTCTGTGCTCCATGCACTAATCCCCATCCCCCAACCCCCAAATCCTTTTCATCGGTTATTGGCTGGAACGCTGGAAGACTGTTTGTCATGTTTGGTGGTGCAAGTGACATCGCTTACAGCACCTTTAACAAAGGAACAGAAAATACCTACAACTTCAAGATAGACTCTATAATGAGAAGGAATGATCAAACTATACATTGACAATCTGTGATAGCATTACTTCAAACACATGCAATGTGTTGTGCAAGTTGCTCAAATTTGGAAAGTTGTTCTCCCAAAGTATTTAGTGAGCCCAAATACTGCACCAAAGTGTTATGAATGGGATTCACATTTGAGTCAGCAAGTCAGTCTTCATCTTGGGGATGGCATCCCATAAAGTTTATTGGGAAATCTGGCCTTACTCCATAGTTGAGTGTAAATTATATCCTTGTTTCAATTAACTACGAAGAAACTTTAAAGTTTCTTCTAGACTAGTTCTTGGTCATTTACGCAAGACAGAATGAAAAGTTCAGACAATTTAGATACAGAATCTACTTAACCAGAATTAATCTCACACATTCACACTGCAGCCATCTTACATTTCTAAATAGTTACGGAGACAAAACAGCACTGGATTTGACATTATCTTGAATTCAAAGGCCAACAAACGAGGAACAATCAGCCACGTTAGAAGTGAAACAAAGCTTTTGAAATATCCGCGCATGCTGCTTCTTACTTGTACTGAGCCTGGAAGTGTTCCTGGACAAAACTGTGTCGATCTCGAGGCTGTTGTGTGCTGGCTAAACTGGGACTAGAAGGATCCTCCAATGAACTGGGTCCCTAGAGACAAGAGACAGCAAAAGAGGGACAGAAAGGAGACAAATAATCACTTTAGTGGACATGGTGTATAAATATGTGCATATAAAGTATACTGAGATATATATATATATATATATATATATATATATATATATATATAATATGGTACATTATGTATATATCCTACAGTATGTATGTATGTATGTTAATATATATATGTGTATGTCTGGTATGAGTGTATATATCTACTGTATGTATATATGTATATGTACAGTATGATTAGATATATACACATATACACACACATACATTGTATATGCAAACACATATATACATACTGTACATACAGTACGTTACTACACACAACTAATTAATATATATATATATATATATAATCAAACATACATACATTATGTATACAGTATTTATATAGATATCTATATATACATACACACAGTATATTTATATATATGATATATACTAGTAATTATATAATTATATATATATATATTATATATATATATATATATATAATATATACACACACACACACACACACACACACACACACACACACCACTATCCACACACCACACACACCTATGTGTGTATATATGTGTGTGGTGTGTGTGTGTGTGTGTGTGTGTGTGTATATATATATATATATATATACACAAATATTAAAATATCATCATCATATCTTCAGAATAATATTAAGACACTTTATTTTTTAGTAATGACAAAGTGAGTGAGTACTGAGTGACATAGTGAGTGAAAATTTGATCTGAGATGCACTTTGCAAAATGTACCTGGAACTGTAAAGCTAAATGGACTCACATTAGTAAAACTGATTTCACTCTGAAAGAAGACTCTTTCTTTGAGAGAAAGGACACTATATGCCGGAGTGTAAGACATATGTTGCAAAACTGTTGCTAAAAAGAAACTACACACTGTATTCACTTAGGTAACTGTTGACGACTTTTTCAGCTGTTTCAGCATAATCTGTTTATACCAGATGAAAGATGTAGCGTTACATTTTTATGTTGCTCAAGTAATCTCAGCTGGAAACACGATTTTCCGTCTGGATATTGTAGGATGGAACCATTTCAATCAAGCAAGCTAACAAATAATCTAAAATTGTATGGGCAGTACTACAGGGAAAAGAAACTTTAAATTGCTCATGTTATGCTTTTTGGCTATTTTCTTTTTCTTTATTGTATTACCTTTTTTGTGCATGTTACAAGGTTTGCAAAGTGAAAAAGCCCAAAGTCCACCCAAAGGCGCCATCTCTCTCAGAAAACACTGTTTACAAACTGCTCCAAACTGCTCTATTATAGTCCAGCTAGTGCTGAGTGGTATGACGTATTGAAGTAACATTATACCGGTGTTACTTTGTAACACGTTATAATGCTTGCCTAGATGCGTGGCATGCCCTCATACTCTGCTTCTAATTAGTAGTCCTTACCTAGCTACTGCGCATGTGCAACCCCCAACAAAAATGGAATAAAAGTTAGATCAATCTGTAGCTAAAACATAGCGCTCAACACACAGGATGAAGAGGAGCTGCAGCAATGTGCAATGCAATAAAAATATGGTGTTTTTTGACAATTAAACCATGTAAACCTGTTCTGATATAACCTCTAAATACAATTATGAACCTGAAAATGAGCATAATAAGAGCACTTTAGAGTCTTTCAAGTCCTGGAAATGGCCTAAAACAGAATACCTGGATGAACCACACTGCTTCTTTTAAGAGAAGAGATGAGCCAATTCCTATACTACTTTGGAATACTAATGATATTTTGTAACTTCTTCTGTTTATTCAGGATGAGTTTTCAACTTTCGAAGAAATCATTATTTTACATACATACTAATTAGGGAACATGGTATTCAAGCTCAATGGGACACATTAAGCAGCACAAGTCAGAGATACCATAGTCTGGTCTTCCCACCTTCTCTGGGGAAATGAGAATTTCTGTGCTGGTCTTGCATCGTGTATTCCGAAATAATGACAATCCAACTTTGATGAAGCTTTGGTATTGTTCAAACAAAATCCAATCACTTCTGCTTTCACTTTGAACAATGGGCTACTTTTTAGCAACTTTGAAAACTTCTTTGAGGATGGCACTTTACTGGAATATATAATAAGGAAAAATCACAAAGCAAAAAAAGCAAGTGTGACAGTTTGTTTTCAAACTCCAACTTATTCAATTTCCAGACTTGGCCTTGTCTTTATTTTATTTAGGCTAGCATCTGAAAATGAAAATGCATCTTTAGTTGGGGTCTCAATATCATCTCTCGACATACTGTATATTTAACTACTTGCGAAGTACAGCTTCTTCATCAACAGGATTGTCAACAAAAGGAAATGCTATGTTTTGAGAAATAAAAAAAGGTTTTACAGTCTGCCTACCACTAAACCAACAATGTTTTTTATTAATGCAGATAAATTGTGCTAAGATGCGCCTGATACAGACTGAATGAATGAGGAAATGAAAGAGCACTGTATCAGACGGAGGAGGTTTATTAAAGAAAACCTGTTCCCGACCAGGTTAGGTTAAATTACCTCTCTTTCTGAAACGGGCTGGAGTTACCCCTCTCTCTCAAGTTTGATTAACCTCCCTTTCTGAAACAGCCAGTGTCCCTCATCTCAGGGTTAACAAACTATGGCCCTCATGTGTGTACATTTGCAAACGTAGCAATGGCAGTGCCATGGCCAACCCGCAGAAAGCGCACACTGTGATACTTCAGCTTACGTCGTATTTACCAAATCTGTTCATCGTGTAATCAGCGCCTTTCTCCTCCCACTATAGATATACTGTAGAAAAGCGTTAAGTACTTGAGCTATGATACGGCTGAGTGCAGCCTGCAATATTCCCACTACTGATGCTATGACTGTTGAGATGATCCTGATGCAAATATTTGTAAAGTAGCGAGGCGTTTTAACAACTGCTAGAATTGAATGTGAATGCTGAGAAGTTTAATGTAATCTTTGATTTCTTCCAGTAGCCTAGCCTAACTGTAAAATTGCATGGCTGATTAATCTGTAACGGTTTATGATTTTGTGTTCACTCAACTGGAAAAGGGTGATCATTATGGCAAAAATCCTTTCCGCTCTTCTCCTTGACCTATGTCTTCATCTTGCTCAGATTACTGCTACCATTTCACCAGGAGTTATATGCGAGGAAACCTGCTTGCGGCTGATTTACACCTGCTTTTAAGAGGCAGACAATTTTCACTGCAAAATAGAGACGCGCTGCCACGGGAGGTTTTTGTACATACCGCGGAATACATAATTAGGCGCAATTTATGCTTCTTCTACCATCTCTTTATGGAAAATTCCCACTGAATGCATAGGCATAACATGGAAAACTGTTATTTTCAGTTCCCGCAACAGGCAGTCTGCACTTTTACCTCAGCGCGGCATGTTTGTACATGTACATCGCCACGCTTTTATGCGGACGAGGCAAAACAAATATGCCAGAGATGGGCGCAAAAGCATTGGGCCCCCTGTTCAAGTGATGAATCTTGACGTGGCCTTATGCTATTTGTAAGATAAAAGCCGAATTAAGGCAAGAAATAACAGACTGAATTGCAAACAAACAGAAGGAGATGCCTCTCTCTCAGAGGAGCGTATCACTTGTAATGGACAGTTTAGAAGGCCTGTGTGAGCTATAGAGATTGGAAAAGGGATTCATTAGCACCTGGGGACCATGCGGTGCAGCAGAGGCTATTTGAAGTTAACTTAGGCTATTTGAAGTTAATTTTGTGCTGGTGTGCATTTTACTCAGGGTGCAGAGAGCAGGGTGCTAAAATTAAAAAGGAGAATTATCCAAAAGTTATTCTGCATACTTGAGATGCAGAGCTTCTGAATCTTGGACTGACAAAATATGCTTTTGGGTTGTTTTCTTTTAATTCTCTGGCAATTACATATGATTTTACAGCTCTATTGAACCATATTTTCACTGAATAACAGATTTAATTCATTCCTCTCTGCATGGATTTGTGAACATGTAACAACATGTAACATGACATTGTTTACATGATGTGAAATTTTCTTTAATCTAAATAACAATGTGTATTGTTGTGTATACCATCTCTTATTTATATATTGCAAGGCGAGCTGTGACCAATTCTGTTTCTCTCAATGTTGCCCTCTTGTCTCCATCTCCACTCTTGAGCACAATGAAGAACAATCCTCAACCCTAAGAGACAAACTGGGTTACAAGCATCACCATGGCAACCCTGGCCACATTCCCCCAATCAACATATGGGAACAGGGAACTTTTTTTTCTATCAGTCACAGCGTGGTATAATAACAAAGAAAAAAGAGCTAATCACCAGAGCTATTCATATTTGTCTGAAGCATTTGCCATGTAATGAAGCATCATGCCCAATGTGCATGAATGAGGACAACAAATACACTAAATTCAACTATTCAACTTTATACTGAATTTTTTTTTCAACTTAATTTACTAGTCTTCATTCTACACATGTATGGATCATACTAAAAGTTATAGGTAAGGTTCTAAGTACTGTGACAACTCTTCTCATGAAAGCACAAGGACGAGAGCATGGCAGGTACTCTGTACTCAATGGTTGCTTGTACATTTACAGAGATAATGGTGTTTGCACGAGCACACTGAACGTGTTTCAGGTGTAAAAATGGATTGACAGTGAGTTCAGCAAAGAGAATCTCAAATCGCCCTTACCTTTTCCTAAAATAACTTCTAACCCTGCAGACACACAAAAGATGCCACCGTAAAGCCTGATGTGTTCAATTTTAAATGTTACTCAGATGGCATAATGTTTAATGGTGTAAATAGTGTTTTATTTCATTTGTCTGCACAATGAAAATACCTTTAGATTCAACAATACCTGTAAGATTATGCATGGTTTAGTTTGTTATTCTCCATAAATCAAAACCATCACTGTGCATCTGGGGCAGGTCATCAATCTCTTAGCCAGACCTGAGAACAGATAAACGGACGACTCCATTGAGCGCGATCGAAAGTAGGAAATAATGATTGGAAGACTGAAATGGCATGTGTTTATCTAACAAAGACACAGTGCATACCTCCAGTTAAAACACAGGGAGAGATATAAAAAGCACTGAGCGTACTGTGCCTCTCTATTTAGCACCCAGGGAAAAATGAATACCCCCACAACGTTGTTCCAGCTCAGCTATCGTCTGCCAAAAATAGATGTGGGGGTTGTTCGCAGCAATAAACAAGTAAATAATATTCAGAAGGTGTCCAATTGTTACACTGCGTGTAATCCCAAGAAAATCTGAACGCTAACAGATCTAGGCCACATTCAACCGCCTCCTGTTGCTTGGGGACAACATTAGTGGTGGAATCTACATGCCCCCAGCAGTGTTGTTGATTTTTTAAATTTTATTTATTGGCCCTGGATTCACAACCCACCATGCTTCAGCTAAAATAGCTGGTTTTGCCTTGTGCTCTTAATGACTGTAGTGCAGCGGAGGAGAGTAACAACTACATCAGGCAACTGAGGAAAGACTAGAGGAAATCTGCTTTTTCAGTAATGGATAGTTCCATTATGCCCATACTTTTGTTTTTAGAGGAGGTTATTGTTTTGGGCCGAACACCTAGGTCTTGGTTGATTATAGCACAAAAAACTAATCTACTAATAATAAAAAAAAAAAAATTGATTTAAAAAAAGAAGAATAACTGATCTATTATAGTAAGCAAGTCAAAAGCCTGGAGGTCTTGTAGCAATGGGATCTGGGATTTGGACACACATACCTTTGAGAATAAAAACTGAATTATTTGTCATTAGCCCTGATAGTTACCTTGTTACACTGAGCCGGCTTAGATTATTACACCCGTGCTCTAGCATGAAGTACTTTTTTAGCATTTGGCAGCAAGGCCATTCCCAGAATAGTTTTTGCCAATTACTTGCACACTGAAATCAAAAGTATTACACACTTGTCAAAACCTTACACTCAAGGAGCAAAACAATGACTCAGATGTGCACCACTATAAGCACAATGTCTGCCTCATACTTTTTGCAAAACAATTGTGATAAACACTAAACAAACTTGATTGCATTAGACACAGAGGTATATCATGATGTCACATCCTTGCAATTCCAAAACACTGACTGTCAAATTACAAAAACACCTATAAGCCAATCCATGAAACACAGCCATCAGGTTCCCAAACACACGATGATTGCTTAATTGTAGACACAAATCAGGTTTAAGCACTATAAAAATGCAGCAGATAAGTCTAGTATTTTATGTACTGTATTTTTCAGATCTTTTCAGTTTGTTTGTTGTTTTTCTGTTAGTGTAACCTCGATACAGCATTATATGTCTGTCTGTTGTTTGCTGAGCTAACAGTGTTATGCACACTACTGTAGTAACGTGAAAACTGGGACATGTTTTGTTGCGATTCATGGTCATATGAATAATTTGGGTATATGGAGAGAAATTATTTACATTTTCCCCAATCTGCAGCATTGGTCTTGTGTAGTGTTTGGGGAACTTATTGTATATTTGCACTTTTTGTGTGTACTTCATTTACAGTACTCTAATTACTGAGAGGTATAATTGTTAAAAGTGTTTTAAGTTAGCAACTACTTGGTGTAACTGGTTGAAATATAATTAAGTCATATGAAAGGTGTGTGTATAGTAACCAAATATGGTTTTGATAAATTAGTGTATAGTTTTTGCAAGAGTGTTTCATTTTGCAAAGGGTTTGAGGTGTTCTGCTAATTGGGTGTGGTGTTCTGAAAAAACGGTCCCTGTTTTCAAAATAGTGCTTAAGTAATCGAAAAAAAACTGTAAAGAGCTAAGGTCACATTGAAAAGAACATCGTATCCTCACTTTTGTCCTCCCCCTACTGTTTACTTGATGATAGGTCAAACGGGTACATATCCCCACCATCAGCAGAGCTCGGCATCGGCGCATCACAGGAGCAGCGAGAACTCATGAGCATTGCTTATCAGTGCTTTCTGCACCCACTCATGCAAAGGCTCACAAGGGCCTGTGCATGCAAACACACACGCACAAACACGTTAGTGTACACACATAAACTTCAAGGACGCAAAGCTAAGCCATGCTGCCACTTCAGTCAGCTCTTCTATGTACTGACTGTACTGGTGATATCATGGGACATATAATAATATATGACATCATTGAAACCTATAACCTGTGCTTTTCCACACATATCAAACAAACCAACGCTATAGTAATTATTTACATAAGTGTTAATGTTATGTTATGTTACTGGCAACTAGTAAGCTAGCTAAACTCACCTGGTGGTATGTAGTATGGGTATGTGTGTGTATCCTGATCTTCCACCCTGCTCTGATGACATCAAAATCCTACAGACTTACTACGATAATAAGTGCCTAAATCAAAAGGCGTAACAAGGATCTCTCAGCCCCATCCTGGTACCTGAACGTGCTGCCACCTAACCTAACGTTCTTTCTTGTAACAATGCACTTTACATATGAAGAGGTAGAGACTCTTTTAAATAGCCTTCCTAACAACAAAGCCAGTGGCAAGGATGGCGTGACATATGAGACACTTTGGAGGTAGGCTGCACCTCTGATTTCTGCATGGAGGCTTTCTACCCCAAGATAGTTAAATGCCAACCACTCCTAAACTCCATCTCAGAGGTAGGCTATAGGTACTTGTTTTCATTTTCAGTAGCCTAGGACACAGACACACAGACACAGACACACACACACAGACACACAGACACACAGAAGTTGAAACAATCAAAAAGAGGGCTAAACAGCTTGCAAAGTACTGTGCCATATCCACCATTATTGGCGAGACGTTGCTACTTATACCCATAAGAACTGAGTATTGTGTTTTTTAAGTAATATTTTGAAGACCTGCTGCATGCCACTGATCCATGAGTTTGCTTATGTATTGTACTGCATCTGTAATGTTTGTCCAGGTACCATTTTTCTTAATGTGGACATAAATAAAATGATTAAAATGTGAGTGTGTGTGTGTGTGTGTGTGTGTGTGTGTGTGTGTGTGTGTGTGTGTGTGTGTGTGTGTGTGTGTGTGTGTGTGTGTGTGTATGTGTGTGTGCACACAGCAAAAAAACAAAGAACAGATTGTTCTCTGGTTGTCTTGGGATCCTGCATAGCTGCATCATACCCATCTCCCCACCTGCAGCTTATGCTGCTGTCCTCTCCTCCTTCCTGCCCGTTTCTACCTACGGCACCACTGCAGGACATATAAGACAAGATTTGGTAAAAGCCACCAAGACACTTTCACGTGATAGCAATGTTAAAAAATGTAAGCAATGCACTCTAAGGGCAAAGATACGTGGCATAGCAGTTAGTGTGCTATCATTATCCCATCAGGGCTCCCCTAAAGTAAAATGTGAGACAAGACTGAAATGCCCCTATGAAGACATACTGCAACTGCAAAAAGAACCGCAACATTAAGGACAAAATGCTCCTGACTCAATCTCAGTATAACAATGTGGCAGTGTGGTTGTAACAGAAATCACCGTCCATCAGCAAGGAAGTGCAGGACATTTGGTTGGCATAATGCCTGAAAGGACTTCACTGTGATCTAAGATCTTCTGCTCTTTAGAAACCTCACCTTGGTTTGGGAACCAATTCTGTGTAATCAGTGAAACATTTTGCCAGTGCAGCAACTGTAAATCTCTTTGGCCCTGTGCCTTTGGCAAAGGTTCTGCTTCTCTCCTGGGATCTACACTCTCCAATCCCTACATGAAAACATATGTTGTTATCAAAGCCCTGCTGATTCCCCACGCATTCATGTGAGACGTTACTGAGGCACTCCTGTACAGCGTGCAGGGGAGTGAGTGGGAGTTTTGGCTTGCTGTGTGTAGTTGTGTATTTGAAGGTGTGTGTGTGTGTGTGTGTGTGTGTGTGTGTGTGTGTG
>NC_045734.1:17654399-17671444 GCF_008692095.1 Etheostoma spectabile
GGGGGGGGGGGGGGTTCAAAGCAAGAAAAATATACATCACTATAACAATAGGAAAGAGTGGGTGTTTGGTGTGTGTGCATGGGCGAGTTTTTATAGCTGAAAAACATTAGAACAGACCAGGAGAAGCAGGTTGGCCTGGAGATAGATTAGAAACATGGCGCTGACACATTGGTTTATTTGTGCTCCAAAATAAATCACAATTACTAATCTAAATCATGAAACACAATTATATTATTCCACATTGTCAGTGATGGGAATAACGGCGTTACTAACGGCTTTACTTTTTTCAGCAACAAGTAATGTAATTGATCACTCTTCCCATCTTAATTAAGTCGTTACCGTTACTGCCGAAAAATGCGGCGCGTTACTATAATTGAAGCTGTATTTTTTTTTCCATCAGGCCAATTAGATTTCTGAGCCGAGAGGAAAATACTTTTTGTCTTAGTGGTTAGTGGGCCATGCATGATGGCTGAGGTTGTGTAAAATCTCGTGGTAAGCCAATCAAAGGTAGAGTTGGGCGGGTGTTCATAAGCATGCTTAGTCGGACACACCAAACAACACAAGCAAGTCAGTCAAAGAGAGACAGGTATGGCGTTATGACGATTTCTTGCTAAAGATTTCCCACCCACACACACACACACACACACCCACACACCCACACCCACACCCACACCCACACCCACACCCACACACACACGAAAAGTAGAACCATCAGGCCGTTTACGTTATTTGCACTGAAAAGAGTGTATATATTTATTAAATTTTGCTATAGTGCTTAACAAGCATTATTTTTTTTCGCCCAGTTGTGGCCTGTTGAGGGGCAATATATATCAAAAGTTCCAAAACATCTATGTTATTTGTATCGATCCACTAGACATAATATCTACATACATGGCATTTGATTGGAGGATAGTCTCACTTTGTCCCACAGCGAGATTAAAAGAGTTTAGATGTGTGTACATTGTTTCTGTTATTAATGTATTGGATTAAGTGCCCATTTCATTTTAATATTCAGATTTATCATAAATCATTGAACATGCACTTAATGTATTTTATGTTTCGTTAAAAGAGGGGTGGAGGTGGGGTCACATTTGAGCATTTAAAAATGTACTTTAAAGTAACGCATTAGTTACTTTCTGAAGTAACTGGTTGTCCTGTTTGAAAATATAACAAACAGAACTATGTCAAGTTCTCCGTCACATGCAAAAACGCAGGTGAAGTAACAGAACAAATATACTGAGTTTAACCCAAACAACAATCTGTTCTTAAACATAAGTTACATAGCCAAGTAGTTTTTGTGCCGAAACATAACTGTGACCATTTCACAACTTTATTGATGTGTTTAAAACCACAATTGTTCTCTGGTTTAGATATGAGAACAAAAAGAAAACAAATCCTGTGGGTCGTATATATTGCCATGGCTAGGGGTGTTCATTTATGAAACTCTCGCATTAGGGGGTAGAAATTAACAATCTACATCGTCATATGGTTTAACAGACTTGTTGTAAATTTTACATTTCAATGTCAGTTGGAAAGTAGCAGCTCTACACCAGAGCTGAAGTGACACTTCTGTAAAATGACAATAAGGAAATGTCCTTTTGAATAATGTTACTGTGTCAGTGTGTTGAGCCACCTAAGCCGCAGTTGGGAAGAAAAACACAGCTTTTATTGAGACTAAAAATAAATTCTGAAAAAGAAATTGCGTCCAACTGAGCAAAGACGCTGATTCAGTTATTGTCTCAAAACACATTTCTAATCAACTGGCGGGCTTGAGGGATTTCACACATTCACCGTGGTTGCCAGCACCTGCTCTGAGTCATCACCACACACACGCACGCACGCACGCACGCACGCTCTGAGGTGATAAAGTGAAACTTCGACAACAGAGCATGACAGAACTTTTAATTTTTTGGGGGGGAATTTTAGGCTTTTCTTTACATAGGACAGATGCAGACATGAAGGGGGGGGATGATGACATGCTGCAAAGGGACGCAGGTCAGAGTCAAACCAGCAGCCGCCGCGTCAAGGAGTAATTCTCTATTTATGGGCGCCTGCTCTACCAGGTGAACTTGCCAGTTGTCCGAGTGGGAATTAATTTTAAACACCTCACATACAGCCCCTACAGTGGCACATTTCTTTGTCTGTTCCAAATAAACTTGGCAAGTAATCGTGGCAACCAGGGCATTTTTTTTCACCCATTTTAGGATTTAAAAATCCACCTGCCGCAGTCACTTTTTACCAGCCGGGTATTTTTTTGCCTCATAAAAAAGGTGAAAAACTGGAATTACTGTGCAACACCCAAATGCACTTTACACACAACTGTATTAGTTTAGGATCATACTTAAATTATAATCATGCCTATATTAGATAGGACCATAAACCATTTAACAACTTTTTTTCTAAGAGAGCTAATTGGTTTTAACAATTTCACATACATGCCCTAAAGTTTCCTGTTACATGAAGATGCTGATTGTTATGTCCTATGCAGAGAGACAAAATAGGCCCAATCACCAGTGACAAATGAATCATGTTGCTACACAAGTTAACTTGAAGCTCAACTTTGAGTCCAACATTTTGTTGACTGTACCAGGCACTACTTAGTTTATTTAGTATATTAATGTATTGCCGTAAAGCTCTGACTTCAGAAAGAACTGGTATCTGAAAAGCATTTGACTCACAAAAATCTGAACATCAATTTCTCACATTAAACTGACTTTCCTACAGCACTAAATAAATTAAACCATTCCATATCAGGAAGTACACAGAGTAGACAGACTTTTAAAAATCAAATTCAGGAAATTAACTTGCAAAAAATGCAAGACTAAATAATAAACTAAATACAAATATAGCTGATGGAACTGGCACAAGTTAAAATATAGTTTGTTTTCTCTGCTCACCTTCATTTGATCCTTTATGTACTGTATGTAGTTTGTGTCAATGAGTTGTTTGTGCAGTTACGGTCTTATTAAGCTTGTTGGCCTGAGTGTGTGTGTGCCTGTGTGTGTGTGTGTCTGTGTGTGTGTGTGTGTGCGTGCGTCTGTGCAAAGTAGCTCACACTTTAAGTTGCTTGTATCAGCTTGATGCTTTCGGTCTACTGCAGGAAGAGATGATGTCTCCTACTGAGCATGTGAATTAGGCAAGCCACTGTTGACATAGCTGTAGCTGCTTGCTGCTTTTGGAGATACTCAGATCCTCTCTTGTCTTTTAGTCCCCGCCATCAGAGCATGTGAATGGCACTCATATCAGCACAGGTCAGGATGTAATAAAAGTGTGTGTGTGTGTGTGTGTGTGTGTGTGTGTGTGTGTGTGTGTGTGTGTGTGTGTGTGTGTGTGTGTGTGTGTGTGTGTGTGTGTGTGTGTGTGTGTTACACCTAAGAGTCTGTCAACACTGTCTGGAGATTTGTTCATTTCAGCTCACTTTCTAATTAAACAGCTTCTAATAGCAAATCGAGCTGTGGTAAAAGACTTTAGCCTTTTCTTCGCACCTTAACGGTGTAGAGGGGCGATGTGGCAGAGTTTGAATGAGGTCAACACGACCAGATGAAGGAAGTGAGAGAGACTGAAGAATTACACAAAAGACATAAAAAGGAAATATTGTGAGAGGCAGAGATTTAAAAAAAAAGAATTCAAGGGCAACAGTGTTAAGAAAAATATGTGCAACTGGCAGTGTTATTAATCTTAAAAAAGTCTAAGGTAGTCATATAACTGAAGAAGCACAGGTTTGACATCTGACACTTTATAAATAACTTGTTTTCTGTTGATGGACTACTAATTGATTAATTGACAAGTCATTTCAGCCCTAAAAACAGTCATTGTTGTATTATAAAACAAATAAAGAGAGAGACAGTAGGATGGAGGAGAGAGGAGACAGAGCGTGTAAACATAGACTCATAGAGAGCGAGAGAGAGAGAGAGAGAGAGAGAGAGAGCGCGAGAGAGAGAGAGAAAGAGAAGGGGCACATAGCGGTCCACAGAAGAGAGGAATGAAAGAAACGCTGTCCGCGCAGTAAAGCGGCTGACTCACCCCTATTCTTTCAGCTACGGACGGCTGCCTTTAATTCGGCCTATTCAAAGCTGGCTTATGGTAACAAGACAGTCTGGGAAATAACAGAGGAAACCACAGGCATTTTAACTCTGCCTCATCGACATCTCATCATCATAACCCCCTTCTCCATTGTCACTCCCCTGTCCAAAATCTCTGCATGGTGCACTCTGTGCTTTCTTTTGACGATTTGATTGATCCCTCTTCAGTCACTGAAATTAATTTTGTGAAGAACAAAAGCAAATAGCTTCACTGTAACTTTCTCTGATCTTCAGCCTATCCGTATCTGAAGAGCACTGCATGTACCCCCTCCATTTCATGCAGCGCAGAGTGCAGCCAGATCCACCACTCTTTGGCTGTTACTATGGAGATGCCAGTCAGCTCAAAACAAATAAGCAGAAAAAATAAATAAGCAGCCTCAGACAAGGGCCCCTGGCAGAGCTCTGACAACCAAATCTGGATTGGCAGCAGAGGCTAGAGCTCTCTTTCCCTCTCTCTCTGTTTCTCTTAGCATCTCTTCTGCACACTGAAAGTGCAAATATTGATTTAGAGAATAAATAAATTGACTTATCTAGATGAAAGAAGGATAATGCATTAGTCTCTAAAGAGAATGGGTACTGTAAGAGTGTTTGAACTCGCTTTGAGAGGAGTTGAGCTTTGAGGTAGCCGGTGCAGGAGCCTCTGGCCCTGACAGAAAAGAAGCATCATTGTTGATCTGTTCTTGGCATTCTGTGAAAGACAAGGAGAGATCTCATACCAAAGGACAAGCTGAGAAGTTTAAATTGAATTGTGATCACTTACAAGACTGGCTTACAAGACTCCTCATAAACACTTGCTCTACTGAAAATCCCCACGATTCACCTTAGTGGAAGAAGCAGCTCTGGCTTTAGTTGATTTTACAGACAAATTACAACTAAGACCACTAAAAGCTGTATTGTAGTTAGGGGTGTGCAAAAAAACAATTTGTATTTGAATCGCAATTCAAGCACTACCGATTCAAAATTGATTTATAGAATTCCAAAAATCTATTAATAATTATTATTATTGTATTTTTTTTAATTTTATGTCTACTGCAACTACATGATAGATAGATACTTTATTGATCCCAAAGTGGAAATTCAAATGAAATTGATGTTGAATGCAATGAACTAGTATACATAACAAACAACAGACAAGTAAGAATAAAGATAGTGACAAATATAATCATATTCAATCAATAAACCATAATATTGACTTCTTGCTCGAAGCTTAACCCTTGTGTTGTCTTCCCGTCAAAACTGAAAGTCAACACTTTGTTGTCAATGTTTTTAATTTTTTCTTACGTTTTTTTTTATGTTTGTCTCTTTTTTTGACATTTAACACTGCGTAACACTAACTTTATTTTAACAGTTATTTTTGGAATTTATGGTTAATAAACCTCATTTATAGGAAATTATACCTAATGTTTGAGTTAGAAAAGCAAAAATTATGAATGATTTGGACTAAAATTAAAGGAATGGATGTTGATGGATAATCACAGACTGGCATATGTCAACTTTTACTCAATACTATTTCAAAAACACTTCAATTTGTTTTTTCAAATAAATCTAAAATTAAATAAGACACCACAAAATTAATGAAAGTAGAGATTTGTACTTGCCAAAGAGCGTTGTGTGGAATCAATCATGTTATTTGGGGGAATTAAAAAGAACATTGCTATGGGAAAAAAATGGGTCAATTTGACCCCCGAGGACAACATGAGGGTTAAGGATGACACTGACCAGAAATGAACAAGAATGAAAAAGGGACCTTTCATGTCTCTCACAAAGACATTTTTTAGTTGGTCCCTTTATGGTATTTTTTCTTTAAATTGCCACTTAAAATACTAATATGCTTTACTGTTAAAAAGGCTTCTATTTTGAGCCACAAAAAGTCCATGTCTGTTTTTTTTAAACACTTTATCCTTCTGCAAAATCTGCCACACTGGTGCATTAACACTTAAGCCACACTAAAACCAAGGGGAAACACAACATTTCACACAGTCCACCACAATTATATATATATATATATTTTGAATTTTATACTTGGGGATCAATAAAGTATCTATTTATCTATCTCTCTATCTAAAGTGTCACACTGCAAATAAAAATCTGATTAATCCAACACAGAGACATAATATCTACATTTTCTTCTACTTGTAAATAATCTACCATGTATTGTCACAATTTTTTTTCTTACAAATACAACCAGCTTGTTTGTTTTTATCATCGTTAGCTGGATTTTATAACTACATGTGAAAATAACTTGAGTGATACCTAAATATTTCCTTTAAGTTTAGACCGCTAAGGACATTGATAAACAATGGAGAACTGGTGACAGGACCAGGTCAGACTGCTATGCAGCTACCAGTCATGTTCAACAGGAAGACAACATTTAAACCATATAAGGAGGGAAAGTTTTCAACGGGTGCGGTGGAAGTTAAACTGAACAATGAACCTACAGGACAGACTGCTGACTTGAATAAGAAGCAACAAAAAACCCATCCACAACTCCTTTCAGTTTCCACTAGCCCAAGCAGAACCAGTTCTCAACACCAAACACTGATCACTCAGAGGACAGACCATAATGAGTGCGAAAACAGTCTAACAAAATCCCTTTGATGATTTGAGACGGATTGGTTATTTCCCTCACAGCCTATCAGGCTTACTCCAAGGTGACAACGTGAGCGACTAATAGCCACCAGGTATCTTTATCTCCACATTAATTACGACCAAAACCAAACGTGAAATCTCATACCCAAATCCACAGTGCTATTTTTGAACCGTTTGTCCAATCTACCTTATCAGAATATCGGCTGTGTAAATGTAACAACCAACATGGATTATAACAAGTCAGTTAGTGTAAATGTGGGCTGCAGTTTAGAAGAGGTAGAATTTTACTCCTCTTCATTATCGGTGTTAACTTATACCTGTTAACAGGGTTGGGTACCGAATTCAATGCTTTTTAGGCACCAACCAAATTGCCTCCTTAGTATAGAGTACCAAAAAATGCCTCGTCATTCAATACCATATTTCAAAGCCTAAGGAGCAATCTCATAAGCGTCAGGGAGCCAATAAGCATGCAGCATGCTTCTACCAGGCTCTTATACTGTTTGTGATTGGCTGTCTTACGTTACACTGTAGAGACACACAAGAAAAATGGCACTAGCTCAGTCTGCGGGGACTTGCTTTGGAAACTGGAGGGTTGACGGTTCAAGTCTACGTAACAAGTACGAACAAGGCAACAAGCCCCCAACTGCTCAGGGCACCTGTCCATGGGCACCACCCGCGCTCCGACATCTCTCCATGCGTACAGATCCTATTTGTGCATGTGTGTGTATTTGGGCTTGTGTAAACAGAGTGAAAAGAAATGTCTTCTTTTCTTAATTCATATGTGCCATAAAGCTCCATTGGTGTCCAAAAACTATGAATCAGTGTTATTTTTCCCCGAGAACCTTTAAACTCAAGGGAATTTACTTTCACCCCTTTAAATACAGTCCTAATAAAAAGGATATAAAAATTATGGAATGTGAAGGTCATTAAACTCAACATTTGTTCAGAGCTCTTTCTGAATGTAAAAGCTGAATTCTGCAGCATTTATAGTCTAACTTCAATTCACTTCCCAAAGTCCTCTCTTCACCTTAATCTTCATTAGACAAACATCTCCAACAACTTCCCTCCACTCTTTCTCCACTTTCACTGCCTTTCCCTTTATCTCTCTCTCACTTGGCATATACAGAAGTTTATCTTTCAGATGTTCTTGTACTATTTAAAGAAGGACATCCTTTGAAACATTAATGTATTTAATTAAATGTTTCCAAAAAATGTCCTGAATATTTTATTCACGTAGTACGATCCATTAAAAGCCTTTTACAGTGAATGTCTACCTGCTTGTTGGTGGCGGTGTCTATGATGCCCAACTTGAGTTACTGTTCTTTGGTCAGCTGCCTGCCTGCGTGCGTGCAGGTAATTTAAAAGAAGTATGGAAAAACAGAGAAAACTAGAAAAAAAACGTGCATGGTAAAATAGAAAGCTAAGATGGAAGAAAGAGAGCAAGCGAGGGCATCTCTGTCTGCTCTTGTTAAACATGCAAGAGTGGGTTTTAAAAGCTCAAACTCTTCCATCTGTGTCACACATGAACATACACGCATACATAGAAAGGACACCAGTAGGACGTGAGGGGAAGTGCAGAGCACAGGAGTTGGTCAGTAGGATGCACCCGCTGCCATCTCCTGAACATGAATCAATCGCTGAGCTAATGTTGCTGCCACTTATGAATCTCCCCAATGCAACTCTTTTGCCCCATGAGAGGACCTATTTAACATTTCAAAAACTCCCGCAGTATGGCAATTCAGCCACACTGCTCCTCTGTAGGGCTGCTCCACGGCTAGGTATGGGAGGGTCCCTATTTCAGAATTTTGACTACTCTGGTTTCTACTTGCGTCTTATGTTACTAAGTAATCTGCCCAGAAATGTCATGCAAGGTTTCTGTGATTTTCTATTGCAGGGCCAAACGGGTCTATCCAGATCTTTAGCAGCCATTCTCTTGACAATGGTTTTCAATCTGTGCAGTGGTTTTGTTTTAATTCATGTTGCTTTTTATAAGCAGGAATTTAATATTTGAGCTGACACTGAACCTGATAAGTGCATTTGGGGAACAATAACAATCAGGCCCATTTTGTGTGACTTAATGTACTCTAGCTCTAAATAGTCTATAAATAGACTATCCAGCAGTTTCTGGAACGTTCTGGATCCTCCATACCACACCTGTTGGATCTTCTACCTCCTGCTTTCACTGAATGTTCTGACTGTCTTCTAAGAGATAAATGACCAACTTAAAGTTACCGGAGGACTAGTCTTGCTTTACCAGACCCTCCTCCAAAGCGCGCTGGAGGAGAGTCTGGCTACGCCACATTGTTTTAGGGGATTCGAGGAAAACGTGCTCTGGTTTATAGGCATTTCTTTAGTCCAATCACAATCGTCACCTAAGCACCGGAGGAAAGACGCGGAGCCGCTGCATTAAAGGCTCAGAAGAAACTTGTTTTTGTGGAACACGTGTATGTTTAAAGTTGTTTTAGTCATGCAACAGAAAACTCAGATTGGACAGATAGTCTAACTAGCTGTCTAGATTTACCCTGCAGAGATCTGAGGAAAGGTTAACCATAGTCCTCATAAATCTACCAGAGTTTAAAATGCCAACACAAAGGAAGCCCAAGGCAACGGATATCTGGCCTAAATGAATGAAATCCGGCGGATTTTTGGCAGAAACTGAGCAATCTCGGATTTTGTCACGATTTCTTTGTTTCATAAGTTGCTGGAACAGCAAAATACTTTTTACTTGGCATTAGTCAAACAACAAGAAAAGAGTTATACATCCTGTCTACAAGCTGTTATTAACCACGTTCTTTATATATTATTTAACGTTGGGACAGACTTGTCAAAAATGTGCTGAACATGTTCAAAGATATTCAAGACCTTAAAGCTTAAAGATCAAGGCAAAGAAAACTTTATCTGACCACCTTAAATAGACTTCAAGCTCACATAAATTGAAAGATCTCATTGTACTAATAATCATGACCATGCAGGACACCCCAGAACCGTAAAACTGCTTCAACAAAAATACAAGGAAGAAATCTTAGAGAGGACCAAATCCATTAAAAGCACAAACATCTTTATCAATGAGGACTTTTGAGATAATGTTTGCATGAAACCGCTACCACAACTCAGGGAAGAGAGAAGGAAAGGGAAGATTGCTACATCAAATATGACCAAGATCAGTTTAAGAAATGAAACTAAAATCTAGTTTTATCTAAAACAATTAAACATCATAAACATGCTTAACTGTAGTCCACAAAACCTGATTGCAGATTTCTCCAAGTTATTAACTTATTTTTTACATCAAAGTCTGTTTACAGGTCTTGGAGAGTACTGCATATGGGCAAAAAAAACTAAAAACGTAAGCATGTTGTGGCTCCAGAGGGAGTTGGCAAAATATGTACAAATTACCTTCTTTTGATTCAGCATCAATTGGAGATTAAGACTACAAATTTGAAAATCTGGGGTTGTAGAGATAGAAATTAATGAGTTTATAAGAACTCTGTAGCTGCTCCTCAACTCTGTTTGAGGCTAGTGGCTCGGGGCTATATTAATCACTAATAGCATGACACATCCGAACCTCTTTCATACAGTTTATGATCCAAACATATAACCAAACTGTCGGCAGTCGAGTCGCACTGTGTGTAATGTAGGCGCCATGTTTTGAAAATGCATGGAACAAAAAATAAAATAAGACATTCTTGCATTGATTTTGAGGTTCTTTTTTTTTTTTTTAACTGTCTAACAAAACATGTGCGCCATCACACCAAAAGACGGCCAACCCTCCCTTGTCCTTCCTCTTACGCTCTGTCACCATCCTTGACCTCTATGTCTTTCTTTTAATATGCTCCAATGAATTTTTCCATCTATTTTATCTTTTCTTATATCTTATATCTAAGATGTTTGGAGACCTATATCAAGGATAAACAGGGGTGTCTCAATTCCCACATTTTCAAGCAATCATCAGCTTTTTCACAAGCATTTAGGCAGTGTGTAGATGGCATCCATTCAGAGGTGACACAAAGGAATACCATAGCGCTGCGCAACCTCATTCACAGGGTAAAGTTAACAACTTTGTGTCATCTCAATACAGTATACAGCACTAACCCTATCAAAGAATCCAAATTTCACTCCTGCAGAAGTCTAACAGGGTTGCAGCAGAGTGGGAGTGACACGGGATGAGAAGGCCTACTCAGTCATTCAACCCTCACTAGCTGATAGATTGAGACATAACGTCAAGAAAGAGGCTTAAAAAAAGACATTTGAGCAGGCTGAATTATGGATGAAGCCGTGCCAAGAAATAGAATTCAGAAATATATGTTGAAAAATATTAAACAAAACAAAAAAAGTCTTTCTCCCTCCTCCTGTGTATGTCTTATTGGGAAGGAAAGGACAGCACAGATAAAATTAGCTGACCTTGTCCACTCTGTCCAGACTGTTTCACACTGATGAAAAATAGAAACTCAGAATCACTCCTAAAATTGACATTGTACAACTAACTTACTAACTTACTTAATAGTCAGGTAATAAGTGCTGACATAAGGATTAGTGTTGTGAGGGCCTGAAAGCAATCACAGCCGCAACATGTTTTAAGATTCCTTTTCCAATATCAAACATTTTATTAACATTGCAACAGTAGCCCTCTTTGAGAAACACATCAAAAAGAAAGACATGTCACATAAAAAAAAAAGATGTCTTTATCAAGAACCTTGCTCTTCCACTCTGTCAGAAGGAATTTGTGGCATCTCTGAAATGTCACTTGTAGTTAAAATGTGGTGGCTGGTTGAGTGTGGGGTCGTGGCTTTGGTAGGGGTTACGCTGCTTTGATGTGTGTGAGATTGAGAGCAGGAGGAGAGAAGGGGCAGGCGCGGTGAAGGGTGTAGGCGACCGGACGGCAACTGAAGAGCTTCACCACAGAACAACTTTACCTGTATGTGACAAAAACATCAGGGGAGGACAGGAAATGGTGTCCGGTGGTCACTCTTTCCCTCTATCAGTCATTATTATTTATTCTCACCCGGCATCTGGGAAGCCTCACAATGTGTCGCAAAAGAAATAGAATGTTAGAATTTTTCTGCCTGTTTTTTATTATACTTTTGAAATGTCTTTATTTATACAATGTTCAAAGACAGGCATTCAGAACATCAAAACACAAAAAAAACACAAACATAAATTATGCCAGGAGGATTGCAATTAAATGAGAAATATATCAGTTCATGAATATATACAGTACATAGATTAATGGTTTTAAGGAGTATAGTTTTCAAAATATTAAAAAATATAGTTTGTAGTTGTCAAATTTAACAGTATCAAATGAATTTTTTAGTAATGATTTATTGGTCTTGATGAAAGCACAAGAAAAGAATCCAAACAATAAAGCTTTATATGACAGGGAAAATTCAGATTGGAAATGCTTGGGAAATAAACATGCGGACATCTTGCCAACAAAACAGAGTGGAGTGTTAGTTGAGAGAAAAAAGAAAACAATCGGTGCTGCCTACACCGTGTTATCCTCCTGCTAGAGTTATCTCCCAACAGGCTTAAACAGGGCAAGATTTAAACTTTTTTTTAGCCTCTAAACATGTTCAAACTGTCATAAGTGCCTACCCATGAGAAGTGATTCCTTCTGAGTGAACACAGTGAATAAAACTGCAGTAGACGTGAAAGAAATGCATTAAAGTTCTGCTAATTCAGTTCTGGTGTTGATATTGCAAGAAGGGCTTTGGGACCGTCCACAGACTACACCAACAACACCGAAAAGAGATCCAAACATATTTTCTAAAATAAGCATATGCTTATTTTTTTTAAGTAACTGCTGTAGTACAACCAGCAGGAGACAAGTTATAATAGAGGTAAGTTTGGAGACACGACCTTATTTAATCATTAAATTGATAGCCAACATATTTTAGTTTTATTTCTTTTCTGTCTTGTAATTTGTAGACGATCCCTAAGCACTCTAACTGCCATCTCAACACTGGAACTAAACCCAGCTGAACGCTAACTGAATGCTAACGCTAGCAGGAGGATAACACGGTGTAGGTAGCACCAACTGTTTTTGTTTCTACTCTACTCTACTGACAGCCCTCCAAATTTACAGACAGAGCTACGAGTTGAAATCAACCGGAATTCTCCTTTAAGGAGTTGAATAACCAAGAAAAATCCATGGTCAAACCAGTTTTCTAAAAATAATGATTTGTGCGTGTATAATGTGTCCCTATTGCTCCAGATATAGTAGTATCTGTGTGGGGAGAAGTTGTGTTTATAAATTAAGGACAAACTTCTGTAACGTCATCTATGATGCTGTCCTAGGTGAAGCAAAAGAGGAATGAGGTTTTATTTCAATTCAACCTGTGACCAATTACCTATCAACCCAGACTTTAGTCTGTAATCGGCCTTTCTATGAAATAAAGCTTGGTTGCAATTTCTAAGTTCTGAGTGAGTTTAAAGCTGTTTTTAAAGTGGTCTGCTTTATGTGTTAAATTTTATCAACTGCTTCTTGACGCTCTCTCAACAACTATACTCTGGGGAAAGTGAGGAAGTTGTTTAATTGCTTATTAAACTTGAAATATTTATGGAACATTTGAATTTTCTTTCTGTTACTGTCTGACTTTGTGACAGCAAGAAGTTACTTTGAGTTACACTTTAATAGTTATTTAAGAGGTTTGTTAGCCATGGTGCGTAGTTTCTATCGGCCCCATGAGGAATTCTAAGTAACGACAACAACACTGCCAGCGCATCCATGTGGCGTAAGCCTTCGGCGATCGTGCACCACCCCCACCCCTCTTCCATGCAGTTGCTACTAGTGTTGGTCCCATCATCTCAAGGAGGACAAAGAGGTTTTCATAGCAAATTCATAGCAACTTAGTTGCATGGCAATAAACTATTGAATCTAGAATAAAAAAAACATTGATTGTTCACAAGAGATAATTGTAATTGTAATTTTTATGTCCTCTTTGTTTCCTAAGCTGAACACTGCTGCCGACCTTTCTCAGCGATGACGTAAAACCCATCACTTGAGTTTCTGTGCGTGTATGTCACCGGACTACACCTTTTAGTGAACATAGCTATGATGAGAAATACAGAGAGAGTTTTGTGGAGCCGATAGGCATAATTAGCTTTGTATCAACTTATTTGGCAATGGCTTGAATGTAACGGACGTTACATTAAAATATAATATGAATGTAATATTAGTAATAGCAATATTAAATAGTTGCACACTATTCTACAGTATAGTCACTGCAAAGGACATGTAAATATTTTTTCTGTCCCTCCCTCCACAGTCAACCCTCCTGGGACAAAGAGGCAGACCACTATCGACATTTTAAATGGAATAATGCATACATAATGCTTTGGCACTGGTGAATATCGTGCACTGGCAGACCTCGGGATGGATGAGAATTTAAATGTATTTGCTCTAAATCCCACTTATGGAAGGCCTGAGGAAAAATGTAACTGTGCTCACTCAATGCACAATGGGATATTTATGCCACTCTCTAAAGTCAGCTTAAGTGAACTCACTTAAGTTTGTTGGTTGAGCCATTTCTTTTCTCACCAACAACATCGGGATAGTTTTGCCAGTGGGTAAACGCAGACCTCTGGGCACTGGCACCATTCACCTGCATGTACGGCAGTACAGAAAATCTGCAAACTTTTCCTTAAGTTACCAGCTAATGCTAGCGCCAACTAGCTAGCTTAGTTGGCAAGGTACTACCGAACTTTTAACGTAAATTTAAAAAATAAAAATAAATAGAGACCTTAATTTACTAAATGAACATCACACTGTATTGAAGAAGACTTGAAACTAGCAATTGAGACCATAAACCTGTTGGGAAAAAGTTAAAGATAATAAAACAAGAGACCAGTAGGGTCATTAGCTCATATACCTCTATACAAGCCTACTTCATTTTGCAACCAGTCAAATTGCTCACAGCTGGAAATTAGATAACATGATGTTTTAAGGCACTTCCACATTGGCTTTACTTTCCAGACCTGGAAGCGCATATATTGCACCAGTTCTGAGTGTGTTTCTGACCTTTAACATCATATATATATATATATATATATATATATATAACACAAACGGCCTGGCTCAGATGCAGTGGCAACATTGGGTCAAGAAAAAACCTCTCTCACTTATAACTTCATCCACACCTACCTCTTTTAAGACAAAAGCTGCTAGTTTGGCAACATGTGAGCCAATACAAATATCAATCTGATCATTTCAGTGCTTGCTAAACAAAACTCAATGATTTTCTCATGCATCTAAATAACCATTGTCACACTGTTTGTCAATTGCTGACAGGAAGAACAGAAAGAGGATTTGAGAAGTGATTGTGCACAAAGATTTCACTGTGGGTCAGGTTGCTTTTGTTAGCCGGTTAGGAATGCTGCTGATGTGGTGCCAGTGAGGCGAGAGGGAAACCAAGCGAGTTTGGCGAGGTCCCATTGGAAGGAGGATTAACATTACTGAGCTGCCTCTGTGTGTGTTCACAGTCCTGTGTTATGTAATGTTACTTGAGTGAAGCTGCTTGACTGGTCACAGCAGGTGTGCTGCACAAGTTTTTTTGCAAAGGTAAACAGATTCATAATGTATTACATCATACATTAGCTTGTGCACTGATTTACCAGTTTATTTATTTTGTCCATCTCAATTCACATACATGTTAATTTGTGTGAAGGGAGATGAGCTGCCTCTTTGAGTCTAATGGGAATCCAAGTAAATCAATAAATCCAACCATCCATTCTCTAAACCACTACCTTGTTCAGGCTCACAGAGGGCTGTTTAACACATTCATTTTGACACTTGCATGAGACGATTTATAGTGTCCTGTTCACCAGACTTTAGCTACACAGACACATATCCTAAATCAATAAATTAAGAAATGTGTCACTAACAGATCTGTCCACATCTGTCTTCACTAGAAAACAGCATATGCAGACAAGATATGTTTTCTCTCTTATCCTGACAATCAATATAAAGCTGTGACCAGAGTAAAACAGTAAACACAACCAAGAATATGTACTTGTTTTAAGAGGAACTCCTTACACCTGTTCACACCTCCAGAGAATAAATCACAACAGGAATAATGAGACTGAAAAAATGGGACATTGGGAAGCTGTCAAAAATGTGACAGAGACATAGGTAATTGGCAGGTTGTAAGGATAAAAATGTTAAGAGGTCTGCTGTTAGCTGACGATTTATTTGACAGGTGTGTTGTTGTTAAACTCCATCAAACAGGCCACTGATATAGAGAACAAACTGAAGAAATGATATATCTAGAAACTAAAAAGGCAGCCTAGGAAATAATACAGATCATAAAAGGGAGAGTGCAGTTTAATGACAGTGACATCAAATTAAGGATGTGCATGCACTTCAAAATCTAATGTGTTAGTCACACATGCAAACTTAGTTAAGTTGATGCAAAAATACAGGATTTTGCATGATCTGAACTATACATGTGGGCAAGCGAAGAGGACAGCGGGACGGGGACAATGTTGATACTGTTAGGTTTCTGTCAGCTCAGCATAATCCTGTGTCCCTGTTTTCCAGGCTCCAGTGACAGACAAAGAAATCAAAGTAACTTTCAAGCCTCCCTCTTCTTTAACAGCTCAACTCAGCCATCACTCCATCTTATTGTCTGACAGTCCTTCTATCTGCCACCTGACTTCAATAATCATCTGACTTGTAAAGGTTCTGTGGAAGGAGCTATAGTCCTCTTTCTCTCCTTATACATTGTACCCTTTACATGGTTTTAGGTGAATCAACATTAACAAGTATTTTTGGCAAAGCACTAAAAAAAAGATACTTTTTGATGCATTTTAAAAGAAAGAAAAAATGTGTGAGAGTGAGGGGTCATTCACTATTTTCAAGAGGTTCCTGAAGCTAAATGTTGTGACATTTCTTTATCTAATATCCCCTTTGCCAGGTCATACGCATGGGTCAACACACATCAGGCAACCCTCCTTCACTATTTGGGTAGGACACAGGTCAGACTGTGTATGGCTTTAAAAAAAAAAAGAAAGAAAGTAATTATGAGAGAAAGAAAGAAAGCATATATATGAGAGAGAGAGAGAGAGAGAGAAACTAACACACACACACACACACACACACACAAAAGATCCCAGTTTTAAATATCTGTACATATTTATATCCAATGTTACATTTTACTATCTTTACATTTTTATAAGAATATACTTTGTTTCATATTGCTTAGTAACTTTTGTTTTTATATTTGCCATACAAACAGATTCATACAACGATATAAACCAATCCTATTATTGTGTTAATGTACATATACCTGTGTATTGTGTCTTGTCTGATGCTTTGGCAACATTGTTATTGAAACTTTCTTGCCAATAAAGCCCCATGAATTTTGAGAGAGAGAGAGAGAG
>NC_045734.1:17671454-17680927 GCF_008692095.1 Etheostoma spectabile
GAGAGAGAGAGAGAGAGAGAGAGAGTAATACAAAGAGCACAAAGAGAGGAAACGTGTGTGGATGGAGAGGTTAGACTGACACTTGACTTTTATTTGGTAATTATTCAATGTAATCTAAATGTAATTCTATGGTTTATTAATAAAGCATATGAAACCACACTGGGGACTATGCCAGTTTAAGTGTGTGTAAATGCATTATGTGCACATTAGTTTATGTTTGTTGGAGATGTTTTGTACATAAAAACCAATAGAGGAGCTTGTCATCTCCAGTTTTCACACTACATCAGCAGCATAAGCATGAGTTTACTGTGCTACATGAACAAAATCAATTTACAGGAAGGGGGACAAGCATTTATTTTATTTATTTTTAAATCAGACATGTTCCCCCCTGGTGTGAAAAAGCCAATGATTTTCTTCTTCTTGGGCTCATGGCAGCAGCGGGGGAAAGCTGGCTTTGTTTTTTTTTAACACTAATAAAGTAAGTTACAAAAGTCATCTTAGAGCCAATATCCTCAGATAGTTTAGTACTGCTGCTGAAAAGGTGGGTTATTACTAGGGATGAGCGAGTACAGCATTATCTGTATCTGTATCTGTTTACCACATGAATTATCTGGATCTGGATCCGTACACGGACTGGGCGGGGCCTAAACCGGAAGTGTTCAGATTTAACCAGGAAATGGGTCGGGTTCTCTTGAAATGTGCGGGGCTTTAACCGGTATGTTATTTAAGCATGCAATTGATATGAGTTGATCAAAAATTGTTATATTTATTGCTGATTTGAAAACTATTTACATGACAGCATCAAGCTTCAGATCAATGGGCTGTGATTATCACAGAACGCTGCGCGGCCAGTTGAGGAGTTGTATTCAATCCGAGTACAGATATTGACTCATATTACTCGTATAATACTTGTACTCGGCAAAAGTGCTTTATCCGTACCGGATACTCGTTTCAGCCGGATACTCAGATCACCCCTAGTTATTACTCGGGTAACGCTGCTGTTTGCTGCATTATTGAGCAAGATGTGTGTGTGTCTGTGTGTGTGTGTGTGTGTGTGTGTAAATGCATTATGTGCACATTAGTTTATGTTTGTTGGAGATGTTTTGTACATAAAAACCAATAGAGGAGCTTGTCCTCTCCAGTTTTCACACTACATCAGCAGCATAAGCATGAGTTTACTGTGCTACATGAACAAAATCCATTTACAGGAAGGGGGACAAGCATTTATTTTATTTATTTTTAAATCAGACATGTTCCCCCCTGGTGTGAAAAAGCCAATGATTTTCTTCTTCTTGGGCTCATGGCAGCAGCGGGGGAAAGCTGGCTTTATGATACCATGATTCGCTGGCAGCCTATTGAAAGCCACAGCTGTAAGCTGTTTATGTGGCATAAAGGCTGTCTCTATTAGCACTGCTGTCAGAGCGGGGGAGCTGGGCCTTGGGTGGCAGCGCTGCGACAGTTCAGCTCACAACAGTATTCATTTACTGACAGGACTGGAGGTCGTCCACTGGCAGTGTATAGAGGCCCAGAGTGGAGGCAGAACAAGCAGCGCTGCCGCCAACCTCTAGGTCGACTGGGAGAAACGGGCTGATACTTGGGATACGGGATGAAAGGTCAAAGAAATCAAATGTGTGGAACTATTCCTACTACTCCTTCCCAACTGCAGTAAGACAACAATCACTAATGGAGCTGAATGTCACTTGGCACATAATGAAATTCAGTAAAACATGATCATTCACATGATCCGATAAAATATGGTTTATTTCCTATATTTCCCATGTTTTTGCTGCCAAGATTTGGTAGTCATGTGTCTGTCGACCATAATATGTGCTAGCAAATATAAAATTACAGGAGATTATTAATATGCAGTAAAACAATGCATCGCCCTACCCATTTTCAAAGCTGTATGGTGTCAGAGACAACACATAAAATGAATAAACTGGGGCAGATTTTGATTGTTTTACTACTTGTTCATAGTCACTACTTGTTGATAGCCACTGAACTGCTTACAATTTCACAGTTTCATCTTAAATCGGTGTTTTGTGTTGTAAATAACCAGGAAACCAGTAAGGGGTCTGTTTGAAAGCATTTGATTGACATATGGTCAAAAATCTCCTGTTATGTATTGCTGTTTTATTAATGTGTATTTGTTTAGGTCTATGTGACTTTCAGAAAAATGCACTTCAGTCCCATGATGGTCCAATACAATAAATTGACACACCAAATACAAGTTTACTGGCATTTTGGTGCTTGGCAACTCTAGTCATGATGAAAAGTCATTAACTCAGAGATGGGTCTGCCCTTCTTTCCTTCTCACTGCATCTCGTCCAGTCCGCAGTGCGTTGCAATCGCAAGGTTGCAATGTCAATGTCCCACATCAGAGACAACACTCAGAAAGAAAGAAAGAAAGAAAGAAAGAGAGAGTTCAGATGCCTGCTACTTCAACAGCTTCTCCTTTTACATCTCACAGAACAAGAGTCACTGCATACAAAGGATCATTTCAGACTAGGGCTCAGTGGGTTTCAGCTTAACTACACAATGGCACTCAGAGCGCTGCAACGATGACTCTTCACAGAACCAGCTCCACATGGAGCTCCATTATGTGGGGTTTACTGGTACTGAAAAGACAAGACTACTTCTGATAATAGTATTCTTTTGTTAACATGAGTGAAGTAATTTCTTTGACTAGAATTAAACAAGCAATGAAATGCTTTTGTCATCATTTAACAAGAATGACCATGGAGTGGAACAATGATTACATCTGCCACAGTGAGGTAGGGATTGCATCATACAACTGTGTACCAAACTAATGCACTGCTCCAATTAAACAATGTCCTCAGTGTTACATGCCACATGATTCTGCACCTGAGCTTAGATCATAATGGCACTTCGCCGTCTACAAAAGCAAATGTGAGCAGTTTTCATGCAATGTGAACATGCCAGATGGAGCAAAAGATTTGTGTCTTATGCTGCCTGAGAAACTGCAGTAAAGAAAGATGGAAAAAACTGAATGTGTAGAAGAGACTGCTCGGAAAGATCAAACTGTGAAGAATATCAAACACATTCCTTTTGGTTTCTTCCCATGTTCTTATTGGCTGATCGCAGCTCTTAGAAGTCATCTTTATATATATCTCACAAAGAAAACAAAATATGTTTGAGGAGACTATGGTGTCTGAGACGGCTCACGGATTCGGTTAAATTGTGTCCGTAACCTGCTCACATTTGATGAGCAACAGGAATGACAGTCAGCACTGACTCGTCTCCAACATGGGGGGAGAATGCCTCTGTGCTCACAAACTTGTACGGGGCAGCAAAATCTTTGCTTTCATCTCCCTGAGCCCATTAGGAGACAGCCAACTTAAGTAGGAGGCTGGCTTTGTTAGCCGACAAGGAACAAGCTCTTGTTACCTGCCAAAATTAAATTGAAAACACTAATAAAGTAAGTTACAAAAGTCATCTTAGAGCCAATATCCTCATATAGCTTTAGTACTGCTGCTGAAAAGGTGGGTTATTATAGGATGAGCGAGTACAGCATTATCTGTATTTGTATCTGTTTACCACTGAATTACTGGTATCTGGCCCGTACACGGACGGGCGGGGGCCTAAACCGGAATTGTTCAATTTAACCAGGAAGTGGGTCGGGTTCTCTTGAAATGTGCGGGGCTTTAACCCGGTATGTTATTTAAGCATGCAATGATATAGTTGATCAAAAATTGTTATTTATTGCTGATTTGAAAACTATTTACATGACAGCATCAAGCTTCAGATCAATGGGCTGTGATTATCACGAACGCTGCGCGGCCAGTTGAGGATTTGTATTCAATCCGAGTACAGATTTGCCTCTATTGCTGTATATACTTGTACTCGGCCAAAGTGCTTTATCCGTACCGGATACTCGTTTCAGCCGGATACTCAGATCATCCCTAGTTATTACTCGGGTAACGCTGCTGTTTGCTGCATTATTGAGCAAGATGTGTGTGTGTCTGTGTGTGTGTGTGTGTGTGTGTGTGTGTGTGTGTGTGTGTGTGTGTGTGTGTGTGTGTGTGTGAGAGATCGAGACAGAAAGAGATATAAGCATGAATACATGTGATTAGGACGCAAGCAGCTGCAACTCTTTACATGAACATCAAATCAAGCACATCATCAACATGAACGGCACACGAACAGGGTCGTTAACAACTACGTCGTGATACAATTGTCAGAGGTCGCCACTAAAACATAGATTAGTACATAGAGAAGTAGATTAGATTTTACTGGGCTTTAGCTTGTAACCACTGTGAAACATCTAAAAAATAACAAAATAACTTCACAGCACCACAACTCTCTATCTCTCTCTCACTCTCTTTTGTATGCCTGAGGCATACATCTACAGCCGGCAGTTTAGTGTGGTCATCAACTCGTTTTGACAGGCTTGGTGTGAATTGACAAAAATAAATACGAAAATAAAGGGTTAAACACGGGTCAGAGAACCACTCAACCCTGGTCCTTGGTGTGAAAGAGGTAGTAGTAACACATTTCACATTCAGCATTTTTTCCAGCCACATCAAGGCAACAGCAATAAAAGAGCCTGGCTCACAGCTGAAGAGACTGCGGCTTCTAGTTGATGATGTGGACTCACCTTAGCGTTGGCTTTGGTCTTGCTGCTGCTGTTAGTGATGTTGTTTGGGCTGAGAGTAGCATCTTCATGAACACTGTCCAAAAGCCACAGGAGGAACTCGAGGGCATCATGCTGAGAGTTTCCCCGAAACTGAGTGCCATACTTGGCCACTATGCTCTGAGGAGAGGAGAAACATCACAATTAATACTCTGGATGATATTCAAGTCTTTAAATGCTGAGCAACATTCCTGACAAAATGAAGCCTGGATCACATTGAACACAGGAACTCATACAACTCATGTATGTTAGAGTTGGTTCTGATTGGAGCACTCAGGAGAGACATGGAAAAAAGCAGGGACATTTCTCTCTCTTATCATCACTTAATGCAAACTCTTTTAAGAACATCTGCCATGCATTACTTGGCTTTGATAAGATCTTGTAGTAAAGTCATTCACAATTCTTTTGGGACGTGGGAATGGGAACCTTTTGAAGAACAGAAATCATACTTTGGAAGACGTATGCATTACATTAAGCCATCCTCCAAAAAACATTTCAACAACGCTCAGTGTATTTTCAGAAAGAGATGCAAAAAATGATTACTTTCTTGGATAATCAATTAATCTGGTGGTCTAAATAATGTTGGAAAACATTAAAAAGTGCCCAATATCATTTCCCACAGCCTAAGATGCAATCTTCAGGAGTCTTTCTATTTGACCGTCAGTCTAAAACCCAAAGATATTTAATATACTATCATGTATGACAAGGAAAAGCATCAAATCCCCATATTCAAGAAATTGGAACCAGCTGTTTGGCATGTTTGACATGTTTGCTTGCAAAATGACTGATGAGGCAATTATCAGAATTTACCTAACCAACACATTAACTTATCTAGCAGATGTTTAGTTGCATACATATTTTTTACCATTTTCTTTCATCAAATTAGTAAAGTTGAGCCAGTTGTTTTGAGTTGTTATGTTTATCTTACCTTGTTGTAAGTTCTAAAACATATTGTTGATTTGTTTTGATGTATTGGGTTTTCTATTAGCTGGGGCCATAGGCACAGCTATTCTTCCTGGAGTCCACCCAAAGCTTGTGCAGCTCTAAATTAACATGCATCATTATTACATTAAAAACAATCACCAAAAACAACACACAGGACCTATTTTAAATTATTCCCAGAATGTAGAGATGAGATTATATTGATCACTGATAATATGACCAAGCAAATGCACACATAACACCCATTAGGCCCTGAGGGGCCATTACGTTTAAAATAAACTGAAGGTCAAAGTTTCATTTAAGAATATCGAGGACACATCTTAAAATAAGGCAGATTATTACACTAATATCACAAAAACTGACACCGTGTTTAAACTTTGAGCACAAATTAAATTACTTTTTTTAACTGTATATTGCTATATTGGCAGCATAACTGCATCAGTAAACAAAATCAGACACATCAGTCCTTTTGTGGTGCCCTATCCTATTTTAAGAAATTGTTCTTCGAACACATTCATACACTGCATACCAAACAATGACTCACACAGAGGATATCCAAAACCCTGACAGGTGTTACTAGAAAAAACTGCCAGACTGTCTTATTCAATTATGAGGAAGGAGTTGTGACTTAATGAGTCAGACGAAGAAAATGACAAGCAAAACTAACGACAGCATTAACGCTACACTCTGTGGCTACTTCTCTCCATCACTCTCCCTCTCTGTGTGGGACTGATAGAATCCAGCCTCTGCACCACACCTCATTAAAATCACCACATTATACCTGCTGTATTCCAGTGTCTAAATATAAACACGGGAGGGAAGGCCCCCTCCACCTGATGGAGACAGCCCGCTAATAAGCTTCGTTGCTATGAGGAAGCACTGACAGAGGATGGAGGGATGAGGGACAGATGGAGATAGGGAGTGGTGGAGTAAGGGAGGCGTGAGGGTGGGACGCTGGCGGAGTTTCAACAGACCTGCGAGTGTTTTTCTTTTACCCTATCAAAAAAGGACGCCACTGTTATGGCTGGCCCCGAGATAAAAAGTGTGAACACCGAGGCAGCACAGTTTCTCAAAGCTACTGACAAAAAAGGAGTGGTGGAAATACCAAGGCATAGACAGTTAGAGGTTACGGTGAGTCTCGGCACAGAAACCTGATGGCATGAAGAGGTTATGACTTCATTAAGATGAGGAGATGACCCCTCCACTAACCTCATGTGCTGTTTTCCTCCTCTTTGTGTGTGTGTGTGTGTGTCAAAGCAAAAAATGGTAATTTTGCTCAATTCTAATATCTGTTGTCTCTCAGATTGCCACACAGCCTCAAAGGCACTTAGAAAGTAGAAATGTTGCGTTCCTCTAAACGCTAGCAGCGTCCAAAGCTGACCTGAGCACAGCTCTGGTGAGATCTTAAGTGTTTGTTGAGAAAACACTCCAGAGCTCGTCGACGAGAGGATAAAGGTGGGCGTAAGGGTCAACTTGAGGCAGTCTTTTGTAAGATCTATTGATCAGTCTGAACCAAGGATCTGATTTGCAAACCACCCGTCCATGATTGGTCCTGACCTGATTTGGTTGGCTGCGGCTGTTTTTCTCTTAGTTCCCTTTAGCTTAAAGCAAGCTTTGTTTCATTTATTGATTTCAGTCAGAATATATATATATATATATATATATATACACACACACACACACTCAAGGACTACTAGCATTTCTACAAACAATGAAGAAAGCATGAGAAAGAAAGATAACATAATGACAAAAGACAGCAATAAACCTGCGGTCTCCACAGCAGAGGCCATGACCTCCCGGCGGTCAGCAGAGATAGGGCTGCACTCTGGAAACATTCCCTGCTTCCACACCCACGTCTGTTTTAGGGTCCTGGCTTGCTACCCTTGCTTCACCTCACACCATTACCCCATGGTGCCCTCACCAAATCCATCTTACTACTCTGTAAACAATGATGCATCAGGAGTGCTGGCAGGCCAGGGATTTACTATAAGCATACATTAAGAAAATGCCCCGTCTCTCTCTCCCTAAAAAAACATTTCACCACCTCACCTCATCGTGGTCCAGCCTGCCAAACGAGCCTAGACGGATTTCTTGTTGATGGACAGAGAATTATACTGACAAATTATGATAGGGCATAACCTAAGAGAAACTGCGCCCCCCCACCCCCAGGTGTGGCTGGAATGAGGCTGGATAGAATCTGTCATGACTTGTTGCAACATTTGCAGCTTCATTTTTCAGCCGGCTCACCTCTGGACACAGGACAGTCATCACTAATAGTCTCCGCTCATACCAGTCTCTCGCTCTCACTCTCCTGCCCCTCACGCTATGTTCAACCTGTCCTTTTTCTGTCTTACACACAACCTTCAAATTGGAAACTTTATTTTTCCTCTCTTTTTGTTATCTCTTTATCTTAATTTTCTACCATGTAGGAACCATTCACACACACCAACACACACCCCCACACCACGGATGTATTAGCCACACCCACACACAAGCCTCTCTTAGCAGTGTAGCCCCAACCCCTGCCTAATTTATATTTCTGTGTAAAATCTACGCCGTGGCTACGTACATAGATACGTTGAGACACGGACCGATGCCGGACCCTACGCTGTAGCCCGACGTGCACCTCTCGAAAAATGTAACAACACATCGCAGCAACGCAGGTTGGGTCTGGCAACATTGCATTTCCCACCTATTAATTTCCTGGTTTTCCATAAATAACATGAAATCAAGGAGAGGGTTAACTTTTCCTGCTACAGATGTCCCAGCATGGTCAGAAAGAACAGGGGAGACACTATTGTTTTTTCTCACTGTGACTCTAGAGTAACTACTTGCTCCAAAGCTGTTCATCGTCTCTCTCTCACTTCTCCCTTGCTCTTCCACACACTCCCCACACTCACATACGTCGGCTAGATGTGCACACCAACACACAACTTCAGGCCACTTATGTAGGCTATGGCAAAAGCTCTGCGTGGAGCCTCCGCAGAACCATAAATCTCACTTTACTGCTACTTTTTGTGTCAGCCTAGGTCATACTGGATTCACCTCCAGAGCAACAGAAAACAGATGACAAGTGCCACATCTTGGAATCAGACCTATATTTCCTCTGCAGCATTGAAAAGTTCAGAAATCCTTCAATAAAAGGTGTGCCAGCAAGCCAAGACTGAAAAAGAACCTGTAGATGTCCCCAGTGTGGGATTTACAGACAATCAGGGAGGAGAGGTGATGGAAATAATCTTCTCGGAATGGTTTACAGCTGAAACTGAGAAATTGATACTCTGAGGATTCATATCTGAGGCTGTAAATACACTACTGTGCACAACTGAGATCCAGGAATCTGTCACCCTATCAAGAGCTGTATAAGCATATATGCCATATGCTTCCCCATCACTGAGAGGAAGTAGGAAAGTCATCCCCAGCCTCCATGATTCAGTGATCCCAGTATCACATTCCATAATACTAAAGACGCAATTCTTCCCACTGCTTCCGACACTGTGTTGTTCAGACTTGGTATATAAATCATAAAAAGGGATAAAATACCTGGTGGAAAATGGTCTTATATTGTCATTCTTACACAGATACAGCAGACATACTTCTCGGTTTCTTTATTGCCTTTTGTCACAGCGCTGCAGGTATAATGGATTGCGGCTCACTGAGTCGTGGGAATGCATGCTATTTCTAAACAGCATATGGTTGCTCTGTTACAGTACTTGGTAAGTGGTTTAGCGTGTGTTTTATGAGGGTGAGTTCAAGTGTTTGAAGCATTACTACTTTCCCACCAACTTCACGACATAGATCCCACTGTCTGTGGCCAAACACAGAATTCTTATATCTATTCTAAATCTTCTACCCGCACGCTGCCCCCCCCCCCCCCCCC